>NC_056750.1:196579980-196793023 GCF_019279795.1 Protopterus annectens | reverse complement strand
ATATAGAAACATATGTGTTTTGATAATTCCTTTCCTATTGTACTAAAAATTATATTCCTTGTACAATACAGTACAGTTGTTAGAGGGTGTTTTAAATTTGTTTTGAACATTTTCCAGTAAGCAATGAAACAAAGCGCATGCACCCATAATGGCAAAACTGCCCAGTTCAGAACATTTATCATAAAAAGTCTACCCAGACTTCCACAGTCCACCATTATTAGTAATATGTACAATTCTACAGGTCCATTATTTGTAACATGCACACCCTATGTCAACTAATATCAGTAAATATACAATTCTACAGTCCACCTTATCAGTAAATATGCACAATAATACAGTCCATTATCAGTAAATATGCACAATCTCTGAAGCAAGTTTCATCTTAAATAATCTACCACATTAATGAAATCTGTAACTAATGAAGAGGTTGGCGTTAGCAAGTATTCACCTTTATATTTCATGGGTTTCATCGAATAATAAAGTGTCTTGTTGCCCCTCAGGAATAAATTAAGCCTATATTACATTAAAATGATAAGCTAGTAATAATATTGCAAGAGGAAATGGATGGCAAACTGATAACAGACTCATAGTTAGTATCTTCACCAAGGAGAACATTCTCAGTAGGGCAGCATCCACCCCTTTTGGGAGTAGAACCCACAGCCTTCTGCACTGCAAAAGCAAGTATGTCAACCTGTTGTGCTATTAACAAGGGCAAAATTACTAAACTTCTGTTCCTCTGCAGCTCTCAGCTCCTTGTAAAATCTACTCCAATACTCAATCATCTCAACTTCGCAGCACAAGAAAAAACTGGAAAAAAGCCAAATGTATTGGGGTCAAAAGCCCAAAAACCAGGGACACATTAAACATTGCTTGTATAATCTTGAAAGTTGCTGAATAAAATGCTGCTGTGTTACCACCATACATTTTACTGAAAGGTCCCCTTAGAGCAAAAACAGGTCAGGAGTAACATGTACTTACCACGCCAAATCAGCTGCTTTGTAAAAGAGAGGAAGACTGAAACTTAAATGGCTATCATTTAGTGAATTCAGTTCTCACCATAGCTGGGTGCAATCCAACTCGTAGTATAAAAACACCTGGACAAAACCCCAGTAATGAGGGAATAAGCAGCCCTCAAACATATTCTGGTAGTGTGAATTCAGTTCTCTGCCATAGCTGTCAACCTTAGCACAAAAAAACCTGCTCAAAGCCAATAAAGGGGGAATACAGTCCCAAAAATAGGGAGAAATTTCAAATATCCATCTTATAAACTTAGAAAAATTGCTTAGAAAAAAGGTTTTGTTACTATGTATTCTGAAGAAATATGAAGTCTTGAAATTCAAATGCTCGTCAATTTTTTACTGCTGACAGAACAAAAAAAACAATTTCCTCTTGGCAGAGACCCAGGGATTAATACTTTGCAGACACGCCTTTTGTAAAATGACAGGCACCAGAGCAAATCCACAAAAACACAGGGAGGAGGATGCAGACTCCACACAGAGGGCACCCCAGCCAAGAATCAAAACCAGAAAACTTATAGCTGTGGAGGCAACAATACTACCACTGCACCACTATATATATGTAAAGTGAATTAAACATTCAGAAACTCTGAAGTCTGAAATTCAAATGCCTGTCAATTTTATTTAACATTTGTTAATCAGGACAGTCTGACTTGGAACAAAAAAAAAATTTTCTGTAGCAGAGGCCCAGGAAGAAATAATGCAGACATGTCTTTGTAACATGGGAGGACACAAAAAGCAAACCCACACAAACACAGGGAGAAGAGGGTACAGATCTCACAAAGCAGGCAGCACCCCAGCCAAGAATCAAACCGGGAACCTGTAGCTGTGGGAGGCAACACGTTACCACTGCACCATCAAATATCAAGCATTGTAATATTTACAAACCACAGATATTATGAGGAATAGATCAGATAAAATATGAGGCAAAATCTGTAATTTTTTTTACATAATGAGGTGGTGGGGAATTGTGGCACATATTAACACCTGCATACAAGGTACAGGGTTCAAGCCTGAGGTATTCCTCACCAAACACACACACACACACACACACACACACACACACACACCTGTAGTAGCAAAACCACAAAACTAAATATTACATGGCACTGGTGCAACCAAACCACATTATGAGCAGAGTCCAGTCAAGACAAATGAAGTGTAGAAGAATAAAAATATTTCAATGCATTGGCTGCATGATGAGCTTAATATCTAGATGCTGAAAGCATGAAAAAAGTGTTGTGAGGCACAGAAAAAATAAATTACTTTTTTTTAAATGACATTAATGGAATGCCAGTCAAAATCAAGTATAAGAAAAAACAAGCAGCACTCAATTCCCAAAACCACTTTGCACTGCAGTTCTAATTATAATTTATATTCAGCTTTATTAGTAATAAGTAACATGCTGAAAGTAGAAATCTCTGATGCCCCCACTTGTAAAAAATGTTCCTTATCCAAAAAAGACCTTGCTGCCTGACATCTACTTGTTTCATGGGGAAAAACATGATCAAAAGTAAAAAATGAAAGTCAAAACAAGAAATAAGCCTCTCAAGATACATTGCTTAAAAAGGATTACTGTACTGGTTATGGGACCACGCCGATTGGCATTCGCCGTTTATGGGTAAAGCCTGCAGAGATGACTGGAAGTCTCCAAGTGTAATGAGACTCTTAATGTAATTCTGTCATTTATTACAAATACTGGCATATGCATTTAATACCCAAGGCTTATACATTATCTAGTTAAGTATTTCTACATGGCAACAGAAAGGCTTTCAATGTTGGCACCTTGAATAACAGTATGCTTATTAAAGCTTACTTGCATCTTGCAGTCTCAGCCAAGCTTACCTGATGGTCATTAATGTATTGCTACTTAAACACAGAGCAACAGGCACTTTGAGTAATAAGCATACAAATCAACAGTACAAAAATATGCAGAGAAACCAGGATCATTCTGTAAAATCAAGGACAGATGAAAAGCCAAATTCTAGTACTTGTGTCTACCTTGGGATGGTGGGATTTTCTGCACATTTACACTGCATAACTACTCCTGTTGCCTTGCTTCGGACACATCCAGAGTCACTACATGGGTGGGAGTGGGGTGCAAACAAGTATGTCACAGTTTGAAATGTCTCTGGCTGACTTGTGATGGTGCCCCTGACACATTTGTCATACCTCTCAACCTCAGAGCAGGAAATCTGACAGCTATAAGCAAAGAATGGGACAGAGGCCCAAAAATAAGGACAATTTTTAAAATATTGCTCTTATAAACTTAGAAAGCTAATAGAGGTCTTGCATTAGTATGAATTTTTCTGAATGCGTATGAAATCTGAAACTTAAAATGTCTGTCATTATTTTCTAACTTCCATTTAAATATTTGTCACTAATTTGCCAAAACACAATTTTATGAAAAATGGACCAAATATGTGATGTAAAAATATAAATAGCAACACAATACAGCTAGGAACCTGTCAAAGAAGGGACACTTAATATTAGTACTGCTAACTTGATCAGCTGACAAAATAAAATAATCTACATGGCATTTGAAATAAAAAGTAATCTGATTATTACAGTTATTTCTTTAATCTATAAACCCCCTCCATGTTTTCTCAAAATTGCTATTTTGTGGAGGGATCATTAGGGAAGAGCGCAACATTTTCTTGAGCCAAAAATCAGGGACAGTTGAGAGGTTTGGTTATGCTTCCTAATTCTATAAAGCAATTCCTATTTGCATGTACCTCTCAACCTGTTAATGCAATAAATCTGGACAAGGCCAAATATATTGAGGAAACATATAATCAGTACTAAAATTGCTCTTGTATAAACTGGAACAGTTGATAGAACAGGTCTCATTTTAGCATGTATTTTTCTTGAAGGTTATAAAGTCTGGAAACTAGTGTGTCATTATTTAGTGACTCTAATTCCTAAAATGATTTGCCAGAAAACCACAAATTCTGAGGAACAAACCAAACAAAGAAGCCAAAATCTATTAATTCTGTGAAACTCTGGACAGTTGGGAGGTATAGTTCAGCTGGGGCTGTCTAAGTTTTACATTCCTTCCCCTCACATATAAAACCATGGTCGAATGGAGCCTCCCCGCAGCCATTCCGAATGATCCATTGACTTGCTATTTCACCCATTTACCATAAACACTAATGTGCATACTAATTTACTTTAGTGATGATTTGAACTTATAATTTGAGGAAGTTTTATTCTTGCATTACTTACAGCACAAACACTAAGACATCTGCTAAACAAACTTGGCATTAAAACTTCTGCCCTTGAAACTCGTGTGGGATTCATTGAAACAACATTAAACCCACATTCAAAGAAAAATACATTTCCTACCCGGGTGGCAGATAAAAATTTTAATTCTGGGCTGCTTTTTAAATCATAGGCCCTTGTATATGAAATGGATACATGTGCTTCTTTGATACACCTTCCTGGCTATTACAGCTTTCTCAAATTTTTCCAGTAAACAATGAAACAAAACTGCCCAATTCCAGAACATTTCCATCATAAAAGTCTACTACCAAACTTCTACAGTCCACTATTATCAGTAAATATGCACAATTCTACAGTCCACCATTATCAGTAAATATAATATGCACAATCTCTGAAGTAGTAAAAAAAGTCATTCAAATAATTCCATCGTTAAACAAACTAACTAATGAAGAGGTTGTTGCGTTAGCAATCACCTTTTATATTTCATGGCGCGGTTTCACCGTAAAAAAATAAAGTGTCTGATGCCCCTGAGGAATAAATTGCCTAAATTACATTAAAATAAGCTAGTAATATTGCAATAGGAAATGGATGGCAAACTGATAACAGGCTCATAGTTAGTATCTTAACTTTCAGTACAGCAGCATTCACCCCTATGGGAGTAGAACCAACAACCTTCTGCATTAAAGTAGCAAGTACACAACCTGTTGTGCTATTAGCAATGTGAGCCGACTTAGCATAAATCAGCACTAAACTTCTCTTCCCCTGCAGCTCTCAGCCCTTGTAAAATCTACACAATACTCAACTACATCTCAAATCTCGCATACAAGAAGTCTGGAAAAGCCAAATTTATTGGGGTGGGTCAAATGTAAAGGGCAAAACCAGGGACACATTAAACATTGCTTGTATAATCTTGAAAAGCTGCTAGAATAAAATGCTTGTGTTACCACAGTACATTTTACTGCCAAGGTCCCTGTGCAAAACAGTCAAGAGCAACATTACCACTTGAGTTACCAAATCAGCTGCTTTGTGAAAAGAGAGGAAGACTGAAACTTAAATGGCTATCATTTAATGTGAATTCAGTTCTCACCATAGCTGTCAACCTCTTAGCACAAAACACCTGACAAACCCAGTAATGAGGGAATACAGCCCTCAAACATATTCATGCCAGTGAATTCAGTTCTTGCCATAGCTATCAACCTTAGTACAAAAACCTGGACAAAGCCAATAACAGGGTATTAGCAATGTCCCAAAAAATAAGGACAAATTTCAAATAGTCATAAACTTAAAAATTGCTATAATAAAAGGTTGTAAGTTACTATATATTTATTGCTAGAATAAAAAAGTTGTTTTACTATGTATTTTCTGAAGAATATGAAGTCTGAAATTCAAATGCCTGTCAATTTTACTTCTGACGGAACAAAAACCATTTTCAGCAGAGGCCCAGGGAGAAATACTGTAGACACATGTCTTTGTAAAATGGCAGGACACCAGAGCAAATCCACACAAACACAGGGGATAAGATGCAGACTCCACACAGAAGGCACCCCAGCCAAGAATCAAACCAGAAACCTATATTGCCAGAGGCAACAATACTGCCACTGCACCATCAAATATGTAAGGAAGTAAACATTCAGAAAACTGAAGTCTGAAATTTAAATGCCTGTCAATTTGTTAATCAGGACAGTCTGACTTGGAACAAAAAAAATAATTCTCAGCAGAGGCCCAGGAAGAAATAATGCAGACATGTCTTTGTAACATGGGAGGACACAAAAGCAAACCCACACACACACAGGGAGAAGATACAGACCCTCCCACAACGAAGGCACCCCAGCCAAGAACCAAACCCAAGAACCTACAGCTGTGAGGCATCAATGCTACCACTGCACCATCAAATTTCAAGCATTGCAATATTTAAAAACTACAGATATTATGAGGAATAGATCAGATCAAATATGAGGCAAAAATCTGCAATTTTTTTACAAATGGTGGTGGGTAGGGAATTCAGGTCTTTAACACCTGCATATAAGGTACAGGGTTCAAGCCTGAGGTATTCCCTACCACACCACCATGAGTCTAATCACCAGTACATCCCACCTGAGGCATTTACACACACACACACACACACACACACACACACACACACACCCACACACACACTCCACTTACCTGGTCCTGTAGTACATCCAAATCCCTGTCCGCAAAACCACCATACATCCAGTAAGTAAATCCCAACGAGACTGCAGCAGAAATCCCACTGAACCGACCCCTGCCCGGCCGCGAGATCTTCCCCTGCAGCAAAATCCAGTCCAGATCCTTCCCCTGACTGCCGACGTTGCAGTCAGACCCCGACGCGTTTCCCCAGTGGGTTCCCAGGCAGTCTATGCAGTTTAAAACTGCATAGACTTGTGGGAGCGCTCCTGTCCATGATTCTCAATCAGAACTGCTGTGCGCATGTCTATGCGCTTAGACTGTCTCTTGGCAGCAGCAGCGCATGTAAAAGGGAGTCTGTAAATTTAAAATATTTTTTCTTTTCTTTTTTTTTCAGTAGTTTCAAGTCAGTTGAGGGGCTGCAGTCCGGCAGTCCATTAGCTGTCTGACAGGTCATTCCATAGTGGACGGGGCCGCCTGAGGTAAAGAAACTAGTCCTTTTTCAGCCACAATCCAGGTGAGGAGACAGAATGACCTTGCGCTGGGAGCTTCAAGTTGGAATAATAGAAAACAGTAACATTTGGGAGTAGAACAATGAATGGATAGCAACATTTAACATACTGTTTAAAACAATGGGTCACTAGAACATGCTAAGTATCAAGTTTGGTTATGTTCCAAGAGTGCAGTCAATCACTGATCCTGTAACAATGAATTTTGTACAACAAAGTTAGATCAGTTTGGCGGTATAGATGAGGGGTTTCCAAATATGGTACTGATGTCTTGGGTTAGAGTACCAGGTCAGGTGCCAGTGGATTAGACAGTGCAAGGGAGATTGAGTAGACAGAACTCTGATCAGCTGTCACTTGGGAAAGTTTGGTGTTTCTGCCTTCTTGGCAGTACATGGGGAGATTATGGAGCACCAGATCATGTTAGTGTAATAGGGCAGTGCTGAAGGTGTCAGAGAGCTGTGAGTGTGTATGTGTGTGCGTGTGTGTGTGTGTGTGTGTGCTTTTATGTGTGATGCATTTCTACCTCTTAGTGCAAGAATACTGGATAAAGTCAAAAATAATGCAATGACAAAGGCTCAAACTCAGGGACATATTTTAAATACTGCTGTTACAAACTTAGAAAGTCGATAGAATAACACGTATTATATTACCATGCATTTACTGAAGTATATAAAGCCTGAAACTGAAATGTCCATCAGTATTTAGTGACTTCAATCCTCAATGATTTGAAAGTAAACAACCAATTTTATGTGGAGAAGACCAAAAGTATGAAGCAAAAATCTGGTCAGTCTCTGAAAATGTGAACAGTTGAGAGGTATGGTACAACTGCATTTTATCGGGGGGGGGTTACTGCATGGTATACCTTAAAACAAAAAGTCCACACATTTATATCCCACTTTCTCATTCCCATCTTCCACTGAGGCTGGGCATGGTCATTGCAGTTCTGGGATATCCGAGAATAATAGATTCATAGGTTCATAGGTTTATACTAGGCTGTTGATCTAGTGGTCCATTTATGGCCTAGTCAATGATCTCACCCATTTACAAGACATGAATTAAAACCAAACTGTGACCCAGTTCCAGTCCTTTTCCATAAGATCTAGATGGGCTACACTGGGGATGCCAATACAATTTTCCAGCCAGCCATCCAGATAATTCTTAAAAAGGGTCACAGAGTCAGTCTACTTAACCTCTAATGGGAGTCTGTTCCATAAAAGTGGTAGTCTAGGTGAATGATGTCCCACTAACAGGTCCTATTTATGTTTCCAAGCCAGCATAAATATAATGAGCTGTAGGGATTCTACTCAACTCTTCTCTACCAGTGGGAAGAAGAGGTTGCCACAGAGAGATAGAAAGACCCAGTTTTACAGTAAGCATTCTGTTTTTGTAGTGTGACTGTAGACCTGGTATTGATAGCTCTAAATACCTGTTGCTGTCATAGCTTCATAGGTTGGTACTAGGCTATCATCCCTAGGGCCTATACAAGCCTAGCCATAACAATTCCCTAGCTATTTCTTCCCACAATACTTATTTCCCTGGACCCCTGTCTAGCAGGATGACTGACATGATCCCAGGGTGAATTTCCTATCTGCCATCCAATCGTCAAGGTTCCTTTTGAAGAGGCGCTCTGCTTGACATGTATGGGCAGTCTATTCCAGAGTCTGGGGAGTCTGTGGGTCAGGAACCTATCCCTACAGCATGTTTTGTTCATTGTGATGACAAGGTTTAGATCCCTGGAGTGTGTGGCTCTGAGGGATTGGGATTTCTTTAAGTATAGCATGTCCAACAGCTCTGGGTTTGACATGGCCTTGTATGTTGAGCAGAGATCGCCTCTGAGTAGGTGATCTGTGACAGAGTATAGCTGGAGTGTTTTTAGACGGTCAGCATAGGGCATCTGCTTTAGGCCTGTGATTCTTTTAGTGAGGTATTTCTGTGGCCTTTCCAGTTGTTGCAGATGTCTTGAGAGGTACATACCAAGCAGGGCATTGTATTCTATAATGGGTCTAATGAGGGATGAGTACAGTGGGACAATGACCTCCTTTTTTCTGGATGAAAAGCCCTTAGTGATGAGGTATGCCACATAGAAGGATTTCCTGACTGTTGTGGCAATGTGGTTATCGAAGGTGAGACCACTGTCCACCTGAGTCCCTAAGTCTCTTATCACACTTTCGGTGTTTAGTGTACTGCCACCTATGTGGTAATTCACTGGTACATGTTTTTTTTTCCCAAAGGGGATAACTATACATTTCTTTGTATTGAGCTTGAGCCAATGGCTCTGGCACCAAGCATCTGTTTCTGTAAGGCGCTTTTGTAGAATATCCACATCATTTGGGGATTCAATAATGGCTCCCAGTTTGCAGTCATCTGCAAACTTTGTTAGCCAGAGTCCCTTAGTGTTGGCCTGCACTTCAGAGAAGTAGATGCCAAACAAGAGTGGTCCCAGGACTGAATGAATCCTGAGGTACTCCACTTGTCACTTGTCTGGAGCTGGATTTGGAGTCGGCTACTTTTACAGTGTGGGTTCTGTCAGTAAGCCAGTTGGCAACCCATCGAGTGATGTAGGGATTAATGCACAGCTTAGTAAGTTTATCTATGATTCCAGAGTGGGGGATAGTGTCAAAGGCCTTGGCAAGGTCTAGATAGGCTGTATGGACTGCCTTACCCTTGTCCACAGCACTGGAGACTGATTCAAAGAAATCAGTCAGGTTCAGGAGACAAGATTGGCCCTTCATGAACCCAAACTGGGTGGGGTCCAGTGTTTGAAGGTTGCCAATGTCTTTGTTTATAAGTTCCATGATAATAATGCTCCATCGCCTTGCAGATCAGGCTTGTCAGACTGATGGGGCGGTAGTTCCCAGGATCCAAGGTGGATCCCCCCTTGTGGAGTGGGATAACTTCAGCTGTACGCCACTCAGTGGGCACGAAGCCTGAGGTGAGGCTTTGATTAAGCATGACACTTAGTTGAGGTGCCAGTTCATTTTATAGTTCATGTAGTACACAGCCCAGGATGTCATCTGGTCCCTTGGATGCTGTATTCTTAACTTTGGAGAGTGCGTTTTTACCTGTGTGGCCATTATTACTGGAATTTGGCAATCTTTCGGTATTGAGATGGGCCCTTTAGTGGGTGAGAGGGGGTGAAGATGGCACTGAATCGATCTGCCAGGATATTGGCAATATCCTTGGGATCAGTATCTTCTTCTTCTTTCGGCTTTTTCCCGGTTAGGGGTCGCCACAGCGGATCACCTGTCCATTCGTGATTGGCAGTGGAGTTTTACGGTGTCGATTTGCCAGCCCGGCGCCCAACCTTCCACTGAAGGCACAGACATGTACACACTCACACCTAGGGCCAATTTGGCATGTCCAATCCACCTACAGCATGTCTTTGGAATGTGGGAGGAAACCGGAGCACCCGGAGGACATGCAGACTCCGCACAGAAGGCACCCCAGCCGAGGATCGATCCGGAGAACCTCTTACTGTGAGGTGACAATGCTAACCACTGCACCACCGTGGCCGCCCATCCTTGGGATCAGTATATTTAATGTCATTCTGTTGTAGCTCAGAGCAGATCTGAGCATTGCCATTTAGATTCTTGACATAGCTATAGAATGTATGTGGTTGTCTTTGGAATCTTTGGCAATTTTATTTTCATAACTAGCTTTGGAGGATTTTATGAGGGATCTCAGCTTCTTGCTGAGGCTGGTAAGGGAGTTTTTTGCATCCTGGGATTTTCCTCTTTTCTGCAGGAATTTCTTCCTTTTGTTGTAAAGTTTGTTTATGGCAGGGAACCACCAGATTGGCTTCCTTATTTTGGAGGAGACAGTCTTGGTTCTATTTGCGATGGAACGATCATGCACAAGTGGATATGCTTGTGCAGTGCCTTAGTGTAGGATTCAGCAGTCAGTTGTCAGTTTGTCACTTCTGACTTGAGTAGCATGAAGTTGGCCTTGGAGAAGTTTTTTTATGGAGGTTTCCTTACTGGGGGGTGGGGGGTGGGGTGGGTGTGGATATGCTCTGCTCATTTTTTTTTTTTATGTCCCTTGAGCTGATTTTAAGGGCAGTAGTAGTTTTAGGATATGTATGTGGTTATATAGAATTGGATCTTTTGAAACTCTGTAGGCAAGGCAGAGACTTTTTTTTTCAATCAGTAGAAATGGAAAAGACTGCGAGCATTTTAAGGCAGTCTGGGTAACTCAACAAGGCCGTAACATTGATCAAAGGGGCATTATATGCTATTATTGGTGGATGGGGTACTGCGGACAATGGCTTCCTTGAAACTGGAAGGTATACAACTGGTGATTAGTCTGGCTATGTAAAATATTTCCTAATAGTAGTGGTCACATAGTGGTCAGAGGATAGTTCATTATCAATGAATGTGCTCAAGTCCCTAATGACCAAGTTCAGTTTTTTTTGGAGTGGAGGTATCACCTATGTAATAGGAGCAGGAGTGCCCAGATTTGTCAAAGGACATAATGCTGCATTCTTTAACATTTAGCAAGAGGCCGTAGTCCAAGCATCAATTGTTAGCATGAGTTTCACCCTTCTAGAGAATATGCAGGTGATATGGGGTATGACCGCTCTGAATTTGCATTCAACAGCCAGCTCCTTCAGCCACAGGCCTTTGGTGTTTGCTTTAATGTCAAAGAAGTAGATATCAAACACAAGTGGTATCAATTACTATAAATTAGTATATTGTGTTAAATCATTTATATAAATAAGCATTGCATTTCATTGCTTAGAGTGATTTTGTGCCTGCTTTACCTGGGTTGAGACTGAAATGGGTCCAGTGAGACCAGTGATCTACCCCAGTTAACAAATTAAAAATCAAATCAAATACATATTGTACCTAATTGCCATTGGCCCAGATAATAGCTGAAAGGGTCCATTGATCCACATTAGTTTTCTGGTTATCAAGTAAAATGAAATGAGAATGAAAAAAATGAATCAATATTTTCACCTCAGTAAATCATGCTGAAAACAACATTTCTTCGTTAATTTCATACATAACTGTGACTACTACATCTCAGTTTTAGATCCAGTCATGCATGTTGCTGTTACGTTTGTACAGAATGCCTAGACCAGTAATTTAAATGATTTAAAAACTATAGCAGCAATGCATTTCATGTACTTGTCTTCTCTTAGCCAAGCAGGGTGCATAGTTTAATGTTCATTCTAGTGTAAAGTAAGCCGCCTATGTGAATATGGTGCTGATCTACATATATTAAGGCACATAATATGCGTGCCTTTAGTAATGAAGCCACTTGTGCTGGAATTCTGCTTAGGCTGTGAATATGCAGAAGCTGTACTTAATGATTCTATGCACGCAGTGGTGAGGGAGGGGGCACTGCTGGCTTTTCCCATGTGACAAATTGCTTTTGCTTTTTGAATGTTCTTTTGGCACATAAATACAAGTTCACATCTCATTTGTTATGGAAATGAGGTGTAAAGATCTGTTAACTCTGTGATAAATAACTGAGAGCTGAAGCTGTTAAGCTGATTTGAAGCTGAGATACTTAGGAACCTGATATGATTTGAGACAGATGTGCACAGGATTGGTGTTGACTTCCAGAGGCCTTTCTGAGATTCAAAGCAAATATTAGTTCAAGCTGCAGCAAAAAAATTAAATCAATAGATGGAAGATATTAGTCTGTGCTTCCCGTCATCAGACTGTAGAAGAGACAGTTTGGGGGAAGCGACTGTCATTACAGTCAAAGATAAGGATCGGTGTTTGAGAAACTCAGGAGTAGTCTCTGGGGGGGAGGGGGGGCAAGGCCTTTTTCAGGAGGGACTGAAGACAAGTCTGAAGTTGTTGCTTGCTTGGATTTATAATGGATAATAGTGTCTCAGCTAGCTTAGATACAATTAATGGAAGATAAATTATCCAACACCAGAAGTAATCAGAATCCCAAATTGTCATTACTAAACAGATTACCAAACATTCAAAAATAATATAATAATTTCTGCAGGAGGCAAATATTATCCTGTGCCCCTGCGACACTCCTCCAATCTCTATAAGAACTAACTTTGAGTTCACAGAAATGCAAACTAAAAGGGAAAAGCTGCAAAACAAGCATAACATTAATTTAGTTCCCTTTTCTCTGACTGCTTAAACCAAAACACGAATCACAGTATTTGCAGCAAACCAAGATATGATGTACTAGCATCTAGCATTTATAACAATAAATATGAGCTTTATTCCACAAAAGGAATTTCTTTGCAAAGATAAGATGTCAGCATGATCGTGTTGCATTGTTTCTTAAAGTTACTGTAACTGAATAAAGAAGGATAACTCTTAAAAGTTATTTATATTTGTTTTCCAGGGTAGAGCACTGATCTCCAGAGACACTTTTAGACTCCACCCCAAGCAGTGCCTGATTAAACTCTGTTACTCTGAGCTGTAAGTCACTTAAATGATGGAAGCTGGAGGAAAAATTTTTTTTTTGAGGGATCTCAGCTTCTTGCTGAGGCTGGTAAGGGAGTTTTTTGCATCCTGGGATTTTCCTCTTTTCTGCAGCAGTTTCTTCCTTTTGTTGAAAAGTTTGTTTATGGCAGGGAACCACCAGATTGGCTTCCTTGTTTTGGAGGAGACCGTCTTGGTTCTATTTGCGATGGCACGATCATGCATGAGTGGATATGCTCGTGCAGTGCCTTAGTGTAGAATTCAGCAGTCAGTTGTCAGTTTGTCACTTCTGACTTGAGTAGCATGAAGTTGGCCTTGGAGAAGTTTTTTTATGGAGGTTTCCTTACTGGGGGGTGGGTGTGGATATGCTCTGCTCATTATTTTTTTTCTGTCCCTTGAGCTGATTTTAAGAGCAGTGGTAGTTTTAGGATATGTATGTGGTTATATAGAATTGGATCTTTTGAAACTCTGTAGGCAAGGCAGAGACTTTTTTTTTTTTACAATCAGTAGAAATGGAAAAGACTGCGAGCATTTTAAGGCAGTCTGGGTAACTCAACAAGGCCGTAACCTTGATCAAAGGGGCATTATATGCTATTATTGGTGGATGGGGTACTTCGGACAATGGCTTCCTTGAAACTGGAAGGTATAAAACTGGTGATTAGTCTGGCTATGTAAAATATTTCCTAATAGTAGTGGTCACATAGTGGTCAAAGGATAGTTCATTATCAATGAATGTGCTCAAGTCCCTAATGACCAAATTCAGTTATTTTTGGGGTGGAGGTATCACCTATGTAATAGGAGCAGGAGTGCCCAGGTTTGTCAAAGGACACAATGCTGCATTCTTTAACATTTAGCAAGAGGCCGTAGTCCAAGCATCAATTGTTAGCATGAGTTTCACCCTTCTAGAGAATATGCAGGTGATATGGGGTATGACCGCTCTGAATTTGCATTCAACGGCCAGCTCCTTCAGCCACAGGCCTTTGGTGTTTGCTTTAATGTCAGAGAAGTAGATATCAAACACAAGTGGTATCAATTACTATAAATTAGTATATTGTGTTAAATCATTTATATAAATAAGCATTGCATTTCATTGCTTAAGAGTGATTTTGTGCCTGCTTTACCTGGGTTGAGACTGAAATAGGTCCAGTGAGACCAGTGATCTACCCCAGTTAACAAATTAAAAATCAAATCAAATACATATTGTACCTAATTGCCATTGGCCCAGATAATAGCTGAAAGGGTCCATTGATCCACATTAGTTTTCTGGTTATCAAGTAAAATGAAATGAAATAAAGTGAACGAATGAAAAAAATGAATCAATATTTTCACCTCAGTAAATCATGCTGAAAGCAACATTTCTTCGTTAATTTCATACATAACTGTGACTACTACATCTCAGTTTTAGATCCAGTCATGCATGTTGCTGTTACGTTTGTACAGAATGCCTAGACCAGTAATTTAAATGATTTAAAAACTATAGCAGCAATGCATTTCATGTACTTGTCTTCTCTTAGCCAAGCAGGGTGCATAGTTTAATGTTCATTCTAGTGTAAAGTAAGCGTCTATGTGAATATGCTGCTGATCTCCATATACACATGAAATATGAGTGCCTTTAGTAATGAAGCCACTCTGTGCTGGAATTCTGCTTAGGCTGTGAATATGCAGAAGCGTACTTAATGATTCTATGCACGCAGTGGTGGAGGGAGGGGGCACTGCTGGCTTTTCCCATGTGACAAATTGCTTTGCTTTTGAATGTTCTTTTGGCACATAAATACAAGTTCACATCTCATTTGTTATGGAAATGAGGTGTAAAGATCTGTGCTGTGATAACAACTGAGAGCTGAAAGCTGTTAAGTGATTTGAAGCTGAGATACTTAGAACCTGATGTGATTTGAGACAGATGTGCAAGTTGCGTTGACTTCCAGTGGCCTTTCTGAGATTCAAAGCAAATATTAGTTCAAGCTGCAGCAAAAAAGTAAATCAATAGATGGAAGATATTAGTCTGTGCTTCCCATCATCAGACTGTAGAAGAGACAGTTTGGGGGAAGCGACTGTCATTACAGTCAAAGATAAGGATCGGTGTTTGAGAAACTCAGGAGTAGTCTCTGGGGGGGGGGCAAGACCTTTTTCAGGAGGGTCTGAAGACAAGTCTGAAGTTGTTGCTTGCTTGGATTTATAATGGATAATAGTGTCTCAGCTAGCTTAGATACAATTAATGGAAGATAAATTATCCAACACCAGAAGTAATCAGAATCCCAAATTGTCATTACTAAACAGATTACCAAACATTCAAAAATAATATAATAATTTCTGCAGGAGGCAAATATTATCCTGTGCCCCTGCGACACTCCTCCAATCTCTATAAGAACTAACTTTGAGTTCACAGAAATGCAAACTAAAAGGGAAAAGCTGCAAAACAAGCATAACATTAATTTAGTTCCCTTTTCTCTGACTGCTTAAACCAAAACACAAACCACAGTATTTGCAGCAAACCAAGATATGATGTACTAGCATCTAGCATTTATAACAATAAATATGAGCTTTATTCCACAAAATTTCTTGCAAAGATAAGATGTCACATGATCGGTTGCATTGCTTTCTTAAAGTTACTGTTACTGTATATAGAAGGATAACTGTTAAAAGTTATTTATATTTGTTTTCCAGGGTAGACCACTGATCTCCATAGACATTTTTAGACTCCACCCCAAAGCAGTGCCTGATTAAACTCTGTTACTCTGTGCAAGTCACTTAAATGATGGAAGCTGAGGGAATCAAACCTTGTACCACTGGACTGCAAGAAACAGCTCCTTAATCCTCTAAGGCATATGCATGGATATATGTATTTGATGTAAAAGAGTATTGTATTAAGCCAGCACTCTCTTCTAATTATTATTATTATTTACTGATTGTTTTCATGTTGCTGCCATTGACTTCAGGCTTCTATAGAGATATTTCTCCTATATTTCTGTCCTTGGAGTTTCCCACATTGTGGTAGCATCTGGTGTGATCCATGCATTGAGGGTCTTCTTTTCTGAGGGAGCTGTTTGCATGGGTGCTGTTCAAACCACATGTGTAGGTTCTTGGGGATTCTATTCACTATGCACCCCCAAGTAGAATGGAGGCCAGAGAAGGAGCCGTCATACTGTGAGTTGCATTGGGCTTTTCTGCTTAAGCACTACATCCCACTGACATGCTTTGCTGACATTGCAAGAAAAGCATGCAATAGTGCCATGAGATGAATGCTACCATTTATGTGGTGACACGTCTGTCAAGCACCTACCCATCTAAGTTGCAGTACCATGACTTCAGCATGGAACCAGTCTTAGTGTCTTGCCCTCACCATGTCTCTGCACCCTTCCTTTTAGTATCATTCTTGAGTGCCCCACCGTGTCCCTGTACCCTTTCTCTTAGTGCCATTCCTGAGTGCCCTCTCCATGTCTCTGCACTCTTCCTCTTAGTGCCATTCCTGAGTGCCCCACCGTGTCCCTGTACCCTTTCTCTTAGTGTCATTCCTGAGTGCCCCCACCATGTCTCTGCACCCTTCCTTTTAGTGTCATTCCTGAGTGCCCCACCGTGTCCCTGTACCCTTTCTCTTAGTGTCATTCCTGAGTGCCCTCTCCATGTCTCTGCACTCTTCCTCTTAGTGCCATTCCTGAGTGCCCACCCCACGTCCCTGCATCCTTCCTCTTAGAAATGATGAGCAGACACAACTCCAGCTATTCCCTTACTCCAGCTCCACCAGGAACGTGAACTGCTAACAGAACTCAAGTTACTTGGGTCATAGTTAGAGCTTTATCCTTGTCTGTCATTTAGCTGACAGAGAGAGGGAGAGAGAGAAACTTTGTGAGTGTGTGTGTGTGTGTGTGTGTGTGTGTGTGTGTGTGTGTGTGTGTGTATGAGTTTTGGGGAGCAGTCAACTTCTGTAAGGTGTGGCATGTGTTTTTTTTTTTTTTTTTTTGTTATATATAGCAAGGCTAAAAGTACTTTTTTTATATCTAGGTGAGGCTGAAGAACTTTTCTGTTTGATATATCAAACTTCTGACCTAACCTAACTGATCCGGGGCAGGCTGCATAATTGAGTCCTGTTTTCTGAAGTGGTAGGTAATTTTGAAAATACTATATTTAAAAACTAAGGGCTATGCACAAAGCAATCAAACAAATAAATAAATGCCATGTTCCTGACTACTAGGATTACCAAATAATCAAATAAATAAACAAATGTCACCAGATGTGTAAAATCCTATGATTGTAAGTCTTTTCTAGAGTTTTGCCATCCTGTACAGTATTTATAGCACAATGTGACTCAGTGCTGATACATTTGTGTTTGAATGTGTACTTTCCTAGCGTTGCTATTTTCTCTGTTAATATATCAAATGAGATCCCAAATCGCACTACAAAAGTTATGACTAAACATCTTGCTGTACTACAGGTCCTTAGTAAGAATATGGATAGCTGAAACTCAAAGTTCTGAATAAAGTAGTTTCAGGTTTATTGTTTGAATAGGTTCATAGGTTCATAGGTTCATAGGTTTATACTAGGCTAACCGCCCTAGGGCATTTATAAGCCTAGCCCAAAGTTATGTGGCTTACGCCACCCCTTAAGTTAGAAATACTGTGCCCATTAGTTTGTTGTGCCTCTGTCCAGTAGTGACACAGAGATGATTCCCGGGGTAAACCTACGATCTCCCATCCACCGGTCAAGATTTCTCTTGAACAGAGCCAGCGAGGTGCTCTGCCTCACATGGACCGGGATTTTATTCCACAGCATGGGGAGTCTCTGGGTGATAAATCTATCCCTCCAGCACGTCCTATTTATATCCATGCTAAGGTTTAAGTCTCTTGCTCTAGTGGTTTTGGTGGACTTGGATTTTTTGAGGTGGAGCATGTCCATTAATTCCGGGTTGGTCATGGCCTTGTATGTCAGGCACAGGTCACCTCTAAGCAGACGGTATGCAACTGAATAGAGTTGGAGTTTCTTCAGTCTGGCAGCATATGACAGGTTTTGGAGTCCCTTTATCCTTTTGGCGAATAACTTTTGGGGTCTCTCCAATTGCTGCAGGTGTCGGGTGAGATACATCCTGAATGGGGCATTGTACTCGATCATTGGTCTGATAAGTGAAGAGTACAGGGGAACAATGACCTCACTTGATCTTGATATGAATCCCTTCATGATCAGGTGGGCAATGTAGAAGGTCTTTCGAACCACTTTAGCAATGTGAGCGTCAAACGAGAGGCCACTGTCAACCTGGGTCCCCAGGTCCCTGATAACCTCTTCTGTGCTTAGTGGGTTGCCACCTATATGGTAGCTTGGGGTTACCCTGTTTTTCCCGAAGGGTATGACTATACACTTTTTTGCGTTTAACTTCAGGCCATGGCTCTGGCACCAGCTATCAGTTTCCGTGAGACCCCTCTGAAGGATGTCTATGTCCGATTGGTATACCGAATGGTATAGAAATAAACATTTTTGTGTCACTTCTGTGTATACTGGGGAGGGGGGTGGGGCTTTGTAATCATTCAATGAAAAGCAAGTCACACAAGTGTGCAAAATCAGCCAGTCAGGGACAAGTTGGTCCAATCAACCAATGGCAGTCAACTGATACAAGTCAGATAAGTCAGTCTAAAGATTCTGTTAGGCAAAAGACAGTCAAATCAACCAACCAGGGACAAATCAATAAAGGAAACTCTATCAGTTGGCCAGTCAAAATTGAACATATTTCAGGTATTATGGATGCTTCCAGAATTAACCATCTGTACAGAGAGTGGTAGGTGGTGCAGAGGTGATAGAGGATCATATCAGGGACAGCTTAGAGCAGAGCCAAGAGATGTGTAGTCACTGACTGTTTTCTTCACTTGCGTGACACAAGTCAGTGTTTATTTATTTATTTTATTAGTACACTGATGGCTATAGACCATTTGGAGGCACAGCCCCGGTGAATTCACAAACAGAGTAATCACAGAAGGTTGATAATCTCATAGACAATTAATACAATATGCAAGTAATATTTACAGATTATAAAATCAAATGTGAATTAACTTTAGTAGTAAATATGAGAGGGAAGCAGGAGCTGCGAGCAGGAGATTAAAGTAGAAGGGATGCAGGTAAGGAAAGAGTTAGATTAAGTGTCTAGTGGAAAAGCACTGGCAGTCAGATTTTTTATGAAAGTGTCTTTTGAGCTGAGCTCTGTAGATAGGGAAAGAAAATACTTCTTTAAGGTGATTGGGGAGGGATTGCCAGAGTTTGGGTGCAAGAATGGAGAAGGAATGGTTGGTAATTTGCAGTTTAGTTTGGGGTGTCTGGAATAAGGGAGAGAATATGGAGGGGTTGTGGAGGTTTTAGGGGTGGTTTTATTATGGAGTTTGGCTGGAAGAGGTGGGAAGGTACCTGGTTGAAGTAGTTTGAAAACAAGAGACCCTACAACTAGGTCCATTCTGTAGTAGACTGGTAGCCATTTGGCCTTGCAGAGGGTGATGTAGTGGTGTTACTGAAGTGAGGAATAGGAAATTAATTGGTAGATTTTGTTTTCAATGGACTGTAGAGTGGATGATTTTTTTAGAAGCTGTGGCTATGATGGGGAGCCCGTACTCAAGTTGAGAAACAAAGACTCCTTTGCCTATTGCAGCTCCACAGAAAAAGGGAAATCATTTTGCTGGTGTTTTCAATGTGGCTTTGGAAGTTAAGTGACTGGTCTAGCCATAAACCTAAGTATTTAAAGGATGTAGTTGTTTCTGTTGGGCAACTGTTGACATTTGTAATACTGAGATTTTTAGGAGTTTTTTTTCAACTTTTGTGAGGTTCCAAATATCATACTCTTTGTTTTAGAGGGTGTGACAATAAGGGAGAGATGGGCAGAGGCTGCAGGCCTAGTCAAATAGAATTTGATATCTAGTTCTGGCATTTGTAAATAAATGTAAAATACAGGAATGTTTTCTTGATAATAAATGTAACATACAGGCATGTTTCTCAAGTGTAGAAAAACACTGCAAAATGTGAACTTCAAGATTGTTACAACATTGCCCCCATGCTGTAAAGAAAAACTAAGTCAAGCCTTTCAAATTTGTCTTTTGAAATTGAAATGATTTTATGACATTCTTTGATTTTTAAAGTTGGTTCTGGTCAGGCTGGCTGAAGACATTCTGTCTATTGTGTTAACTAAGGACTGATTGCTAGAGTGTATATGTGAAATGCCTTTTAGTGTTGTATTCTCCTGTGCAGGTGTTAGCTGGCTAAATAATGTAAATGGAGTTTCTATTAGCCTGGGAACTCAGAACAGGTGTCAAGATGATGCAATATGAATACTGGGAAAATCGAAGTGTCAAAAATGATGTAATCTGGGGAGGACCCTGAGATATGTTTGTTGGTAATATTTAAATACTATTTCTCGCAAGAGACCAGAGAGCATTTTGATCTTGATATCCAACTTACCAGCACTCTCCTTATGCTCACATGTAAGATTTAGCACTGTGATTTCTTGTAGGAATAGTTAAAGCTAGTAAAGATTAATTAGGTATTTTTCTTTGAAATCAGACCTGTCCTACTGTATTATTTTAAGTTTCTGTGTGATCTCTGAACTCTTAGATATGTCTGTGGTATAGTAGTTTTGTCTTGTGTTTTAATTATTTATTATTAAATATTTTTAAAACCTTCTACCTGTGGCAGATTTGTGTAGAGATAAGCTCTAGAGTACATTACATATTTATATAGAGATTATTGTAACAGGCCACTCTGATAAGCCTTAGACTGTATAGTCACATTACCATTGGATAATATTGCACAGTAATAATTGGACACCCTTTTAAGGGCCTTTTAGTAGCTGATATTATTAACTGGGTGGTGGCAGTAATTACTACCATATAGACTGGGTAAAGGGGCACAGCTGGAGAATCTGTGTCAGCCTTTCCCAGGAGAGTCTGTGAAGTTGTATAAATACTTATCTCAAAGTGTGTGTGTGTTGTGTCAGCTACTTGGCAGGGACACGAGGCAGTGGTTGGACAAAGAGGGTACTGGAGGTTCTAGCTTGCCCAGTTAGGCTGAGACCTGGACACTATAGCTGTGGCAGTGGGGAGTCTTACTGGGGACCTGGTGAGCAAGGGAGTAGCCAGCCCCAGACTGACTGTGATTTCTGTCTGCACTTAAGGGAAATTGTACTTTACCATATGTATTAGTTATCCTTTCCTCCTCTATGAGATGTGACCTCCCTGTTGTTAGTGGTGAGGACTGAGGCTCCTTGATTGCTGGGTCAGGGCATGGTCATCACAAATGGGTTTAGGATTAGCTTATGGTTATTCAGCCAAGAACTAAGGCAGTGAAGGTCAGAGTGAAGATGAGTTTGAATACTTGAATGTGAGGGACTGGATCTAAGAATAACCATGTCCTCTACATAAGTAGTAATAGGAAGGTTAGGGAGATCAGAGGGCAGCATGAAGAGCGGGTTAGCATGAAAAGTCAGGTTGGGACAGAATCGAGCAATACCCCCCCATAGTTTTGCAAACTTTAGAGAAGGAATATGCTGCACTGCACAGAGCAGACATAAAAATCCTTAATATTGAATACAGACATAAGAGCAGACAGTGGCAGGGATGCATCAAGCAAGAAGTCTCAACAGAACACTAGGCTAAGGAAAGTATTACTGAACAGCTAAGGGAAGACTATAACCAAGGGCAGAAGCAAAGAGGAAATAGAGCTTCTGTGTCCAGGTCAGCTTCTATCACAACATCACTATTCATAACCTCCCACTCTTTAGTAATCTCTGCTCTCTTGTGTTACAGCACCTGTACCTCCCCACCTCTTTTAGGCTTCTAATTGAACTAGGACTAGGAACAATTATTCCTTTGTCTCTCTCCCTCCCTCCCTCCCTCTCTCTCTCTCTCTTATGCTTCACTTCAATGCTTTTGACAAGGCTTGCTTATGTTTGTATCCTCCTGCCTTGAATTCTTATTGACCTTTATCTAAGTATTTCTGTAGCCATAAGGGTTTCCATTTAATGCTACTTGTTTACCTCCAGAGCCACTTCTCATGCATCTGCTTCTGTAATTTGTAATAACAGTGCTCTTCTTCATCCCCCCACTCTGTTATCTCTCGTCCCTGTTCCACTGGTCATGCATCTTGGACATCATAATTCTGTAAAAATGAACATCGTTTACCTTCTTTTCTGTCCTTGATGGTTCACTAATTATACAGCCTGGTTTCACCCTAGGACTATTCCCATTCTCCCATTTTCCATGTCTTTTGTCCTTAATGGTTTACTGGTTATATAGCCTGGTTCCTCCTCAGGACTGTCCTCCGTTCTCTTTTCTCTGTGTTTTATATCCTGGATGGATCATGTGTTGTACAGCCTTCTTCATCGTGACTGAATCCCACTTTTACTATCTCTTACATCATGTTCCCAAACCCTTGTTTCTTGCCATAACCCCTTGGTCTTCTCATTCATTGTTCCCTTTTACTGTCTTACATGTTCATCTAGTCATTGTTTTGTTTCTGTACATTGTGTTTTGTCCTTCTGCACATGTGATATCTTTATTTTTTTCTGTGATTGGTATGTTCAGACTGTTTCAACTAGATTTTATTTTAATTACAATTAGACTTGATGGCATGTATTATACACTGAAATTGTTTATCATGCATTTATATTTTTCTCTTTTAGCAGCTGGGGTAGTGGATGGATCCCAGTGCATCTAGTTCAGCCACAGTACAGATAAGCACTTCATACAAATGCAAAACTGACAAGATTTTCTTAAGAAAAGGAATCAAGATTTATGACATGCATATAACATAATAGCAAAGTTGCAGTCAATAAGAACAGACATTGATATTCATTATATGTGATATAACAAAATGCAGACATTAGAACATTTGAGTTGTAACAATTAGTTGGTAGAAAGGAAATATTCATTCATCCCCTAGAAAGAATAGTTATAAGGAATTGGTACAAAAATTGACTGGAATAAAATCAATTGCCCCTCTCCCTCCCTATCCATTAACCTCTATGACTTCACTCACATAATCCTCTCCATCGCTTGACCTAACAAAATAAACCCTCCTGGATCCACTATAGATTGGATCCTAGTCTCAGATCCAAATAAAATAACCAATTTTGGCACAATTCCTGATACCTTTAGCAACCACCTCCCAGCCTTCATGCATTGCTCAACTAGTTCCTCCCCACACCAGCATCAATACATTCAAACTCTTAACCTCAGTAGCTTCAATCCAACTACTTTCTCAAATACTTTCAAACAAATGAACTGGCAAATTCTAAACTTCCTTCCTCTTGACAAGGCTATAGAATACTTCAACTCTGTCTTCCTTGATACTTTAAACTCACTAGCTCCATTAAGAAACAAAAGGATAAAAACTAAAACTGCTCCTTGGCTATCCAAAGAGACAAAACAGATTATGCCTCACAGAGACAAACTATGTAAGCTTTACCAAAACAATAAACTGGACAATACCTTGCTCCAATATAAATAGCTCCACAATCGTGCAAAACGACTAATCACCAAAGACAAAAAAAAATCCTACTATATCAAACTTCAGTCCAATAATAATAAAAACCCTAAGAAATTCTGGAACTCAATAAACTCACTCCTCAATCCAGGCTCCAAGAATAATCCCTGTCCTGACCCAAGTAAATCTGACCTCGAACTAGGCTCTGAATTTAACTCATTTTTCATAGACACTATTACTAACCTCACCAAGACATTTCCCAATAATAACCCAACTGCCCCTTTCTAACTCACCTCATCTGTTTGAACTAAAACCCATCTCCACTAACTTTATAAAAAAAACTTTTGTCCAAACTTAAACCTTGCTCTAACGCTCCTGACAATATTCCCTCTTCCTTCCCAAAATATGCTGCTGATGGCGTTGCTCTCCCAATCAGCATTATTATCAACTGATCCATAAAAGAATCATATGTCCTCAAACTCTGGCGCTCAGCTTATATTCTTCCTCTTCATAAAGGAGGCAAAAGTACCAGCATTTCAAACTTTCACCCCATTGCTTTGCTCTCACCAATCCCCAAAATCCTAGAAAAATGCATCCACCTCCAACTTATGCCTTTCCTGACCAAAAACAATCTTCTCACTCCTACCCAGCATGGCTTCCACTCTGGCCATAGGACAATAACCGCTCTACTCTCTTTCCTAGAAACTGTTAATCAAGCCCGAGATTCAGGACACTTAGTTTCTACTGTTTTACTCAATCTGTCTAAAGCCTTTGATACTGTTTCCCACAAGCACCTTCTCTGTCATCTCTCAAACCTTAATCTCTCACATAATGCGTTATCCTGGTTCACTGGCTATCTCTCAGATAGATCACAGGCAGTTAAATGGAAGAACTCCATCTCTTCCTTCCTACCTACCCCAACTGGCATACCACAGGGATCCATCCTTGGGCCAATGCTTTTCAACATCTTCATCAATAACTTTCATACTGCTGTTCTGATGCTAAAATCATTCAATACACAGACAATTCAACCTTAGTCTGCTCTGCCTCAAA
The DNA here is from genome assembly GCF_019279795.1 of Protopterus annectens. Taxonomy (NCBI): domain Eukaryota; kingdom Metazoa; phylum Chordata; order Ceratodontiformes; family Protopteridae; genus Protopterus; species Protopterus annectens. Next base: position 196,768,234 of record NC_056750.1, on the reverse strand, counting down.
CCTCTCTGAATTGCTGACTAAAACCCAAACTGCCTTCTCAACAACTGAAAAACTGGATGCACCCAAACCACCTCTCTTTCAATGCAAATAAATCAAAGATTCTACTATTCCCTCCCACAAAGACCCTCTCGTACGATAAAAACAACTTCAAAGTCTATAGTCAAACCAACTCACCTATAGAAGTGGTCCCCTCTGCCAAACTACTTGGCATTACTGTAGATGAACACCTTAAGTTTGATATTCATATTCAACAAAATATTAAGAAAACCCACCAAAAAGCTAGGTATGCTGTATAGGAATAATCGCTTTCTCTCTAACTCTACCAGGCAAACTCTTGCCTTGACTTATCTTCTTCCTTCTTATTATACAGAGCCCCTCTCCTAACCAACCTGCCCTCCTCTATCACCTCTAAACTAGAAAACTGCTCCAACAAAATCATTAAATTTGCCTCTAAATCTAAAAATACCACCGATCACTGCCTAACCCTACAATCCCTGAATTGGCTTGAACTCACAAACTACCTAGACTATCTACAACTCACTACTGCGCATAGACTCAGTTCACCCAACAAAATGTCCCACTCTAACTAACATCCTTCCCCCTTATACACCCAACAGAGCTCTCAGATCTGAAAATCAGAACTTAATTACTATCCCTAAACCTAAACGTCCTGCTGGCCAGCTTCTCCTATCTTTCTCACTAGGCAAAAAATGGAATTCCCTTCCACGCTAAGAACAATTCCAAACTCAGAAAACTTCAAAACCCAACTATTCAAACACATGTCCACTAAATGGGAATGTATCTGCCTTCACTCAACCTAATCCAAGGGGATTCTCTCTGTCTGGTTCCCAAGCTCTACAACTCACATAGTTATCTTCCTATGAGCCTATCTAAGCTCTCAACAATTTCTATACCTTCTCTCTAAGCTCTCAACAACTCCTTCAGCTACCCTCACACAGCCCAACCTTGTAAATATTGTAAATAGCATTCTACTGTTGATGTGTGTATGTAAAGCGTATTTACATTTTCTTAAAAGGTTTCTATGTAAACTATTTCCACACCTAACACATATCTGTTTTCCTCAAATGAAACTGTATGATCCCTACCTTCAAGCTTAATGAATTTAACTATGAATGATATTGAATGCGTTTATGTGTAACTATTCTACATAATGTTATCTTTAATATTAACTATCAGTTGTATCTAAATTGTTTAATGCACCTTGGAGCTTTTCTCCCCAGGCCTCCACTGAAAATGGGTCAATTTGGCCCAGTGGACTTCCCCAGTAATCAAACTGCAAATAAATAAATAAAATTGACAGATTAACTGATAGATTGACTGATTAAACCTCCAAGGGTACTAATTAAATTGAATTGAAAAAAACTGCAAGGAAGTAGGCAGAAATATAACGTGTGGGTGATATCTAAATGATAAAAAAGCTAATGCAATATAAAATAATTTCTTATAGTCCTTTTGAGTAATGATATGTTTGCATTCTTGGCTATTGAGAAGATGGTGAAGTGTTTAGGGAAAATGTGTAATTGACTTCTACATATCCTTTTCTTCTTAGCCAAAGTAACAAAAAGTAATTGACCAAAAACTGGAATAGGACAGGGAGCATGAGATTGTGAAAAGCAGGAAAGGTGTTTCTTTAGGAATTTATACAAGTTTAGATGTAAAATTTCACAAGTTTATATGTTTGTAGGAAGGCCATCCCAAAGTTTAAAGTTTAATGCCTAGAATGCATGGTCAGAAGATGTCAAAGAGTCAGATACACTTTATCTTCATCTGAGAAACCATTTAGCACTTAACATGATGGTGCTGTACTGTATCTCTCAACTTCTTAGAGCAAGAAATCTGGACAAAGCCACAAATAATAGGTTCATAGGATGATACTAGGCTATTAGCCTGGAGGCCCTTATAAGCTTAGCCAAGAATTTCACCCATGTTCCCACAAAATCAGCACCTATTTTCCCTGTCCAGCAGGGACACAGGTGGGATCCCAGGGGTATATTTTCTTTTTCCCATCCATTCATCCAGGTTCCTCTTAAAAAGAGCTAGTGAGGTACTTTGCTTGGCATGGGGAGGACGTCTATTGCACAGATGGGGGAGTCATTGGGACACAAATCTATCCTGCCAACAAGTTCTGTTGATGTCACAGACCAGGTTGAGACGGGTTGCATGAGTGGAGTTTGACTTATGCAGCAACTCCATCAAGGCTGAGTCTGAGATGGCCTTGTGTGCAAGACACAGGTCACCTCTGAGCAGTCTGTACAAGACTGAGTAGAGGGACAAGGCTTTTAGCCTATCTGTATAGGATAGGTGTTTGAAAATCTGGAGTTTTCCTGGTCAGGAACCTCTATGGTCTCTCCAATTGCTGCATGTGCTTGGAGAGGTACATGCCGAAGGGGCCATTGTACTAGAGAACAAGTCTGAAAAGGGAGTTGTACAGGGATGTTATGACTTCCTTGTTCTTGGATGAAATACCCTTACTTATGAGGTGGGCCATGTAGAAAGCCTTCCGTACAATGGAGGCAACATGGTGATCAAAAGTCAGGTTGCTATCAACCTGGGTGCCCAAGTCCCACATGACTGATTATGTGCTTAGTACATTGTTATTAATGTGATAATTAGTGGGGACACCATTTTCCCCAAAGGGAATAATGATGCATTTCTTGGCATTCAGTTTGAGACCATGCTTCTGGCACCAGTCATTAGTTTGGTTAAGGCCCTCTTGGAGGATACTCACATCACTAGTGGGAATTCATGACCGTGCCCAGCTTGCAGTCATCTGCAAACTTGATCAGCCACAGACCACTGGTTTTGGCTTGCACCTCAGAAAAGTATATCCCAAACAGTTGAGGCCCCAAGACTGATCCTTGGGGTATGCCACTTGTTACAGGTCTACTACTAGAGGTAGCATCCCCTATTTTGACTGTGTTCTATCAGTGAGCCAGTTAGCTACCCATCTGGTAACATATGGGTTGATTCCTAGCTGGGAGAGTTTATCTATTATGCCCGAGTGGGGAATAGTGTTGAAGGCTTTGGCTAGGTTAAGGTAGGCAGTGTGCTCTGTCTTGCCCTCATCCATGGCTTTGGTGACTGTTTTGAAAAAGGCAACCAAGTTTAACATCATGATCTCCCTTTGACAAAACAAAACTGTGTGGCATCAAGAGTTTGGAGGTTGCCAATGTCCTTGTTTATAAGGTCCATGACAATGAGTTCCATGGCCTTACAGATCAGGCTAGCTAGGCTGATGGGCCTATAATTGCCTGAGTCAGTGGACGCTCCACCTTTGTGCAGAGGGATGCAGTGACTGTCCTTCATTCTGCTGGGATGAAGCCAGTGCACAGGCTTTGGTTGAATAGGGTGACTAGTGGTGCTGAGAGCTCTTGCCTGAGTTCATGTAGGACACAGCCAGGGATGTTGTCGGGTCCCATGGAGGCTGTATTTTTTGCCTTTGAGAGGGCATTAATAAGCTGCTCCCTGGTGATGAGGGGAGGGGAGCATGTGCTGAGGATGTCCTGGTTTACTCATGGGAGAAAAAGGGGGGGGTGAAGTTTTCACTGAACCTATCTGCCAGCAGGTTGGCTATATGTATGGTGTTTATGTATGTGGTATTCTTGACCACCAATTCAGAGCAGATTTGGGAGTTACCTTTAAGACAGCAGACGTATGTGAAGAAGGCCTTGTGCTTGTCCTTAGTGGATGTGACCAATTTAGACTTGAAGTTAGTCTTAGAGGATTTCACCAGTGACCTTATTTGCTTGTTCAGACAAAGAGATTGCTTCCAACTTGGCACCTGCTCCTGCTTGGTCCTGGACAGCATTTTTTTCCTTTTATTATAGAGTCTGTTTATTGCTGCTGTCCACCTTACTCACTCTTTCTTACAGTGAGGTATTGCTGATTCCATGTAGCTATATAAGTGCTCATATAGTTCTTTGGTGTAGGCTTGGACATTAGTGCTTGATTCAACTGAAAGAATGGTGGCTGTGAAGCTGCTTATGCCTGCTCTTGGGAGGTTGTAGTCATCTTTGGAAAAGTTTTTTGTTCGACCCTGGCAAGGGGAGGGCTCAGGGGAGATGGTGATTTCGAAAGTTCGAAAGTGATTGCCTTATGGTTGGATCTTGCCAGGGAGGATGACACTGTAGGGGTGCTACAGTGGCTATTCATGTTGGTTAGTACCAGATCCAAGATATTTTCACTTATTGTGGGGGTGTTGACCAGCTGATCCAATGCATTCATATTGATGAAGTTGAGGAATCTCTGGGCATTCTTGTTTGAGCTAGAATATGTCCTCCACTCTATGGTTGGGTAGTTAAAGTTGCCCAGGATCAGGGAAGAGGATGAAACTTGATGGATTCAAGTAAGTGCAAATAGGTGGAGTGGGCCTCCTGAGTCATGGTTGGGGGTCTGTAGCTAGCTATGATTTGAATAGGTGTTTTGTCAACAGTTAACTGCACCTGGAGTGTCTCCTGTGCATCATACTGTTTAACCAGCCTGGAGGTATGTATGTCTTTGATAAATATTGAAACTCCACCTCCTTTGGCTTTGTAGCCCTCTGTTTGGGGTCTGAAAGTTATGGTAGGACAAGTAACCTGGTAAGGCTGGAGTGTTCTCCACAACTTTGAACCAGGTTTCAGTGACTATACAAATGTCAGCATCTACTAGGGTGGGGAATGCTTGCAATGAGTGCAGTTTCTTGTTAAGACTCTAGTGTTTAGCAGCATGACCTTTACATTTAGTTCAGAAGAATTTTTAACGTTGGCAATTTTTTCCTCATGGCTTTGCCTAAAAAAGGCACTGTGGGGAAGGCAAGAGCCTTTGGCAGAAGCTTAAAGCCCAGGGGAGACAGATGAAGCCCATCTCTGGCAAAGCATTGGGGGCTGTCAATCATGTCTTCCCAAGCTGTCAGGTACTGGATCCCCTTGGAATGACACCAGAAACTAAGCCAAGTCAATCATTTTCTTTTTGAACTGAGGCATCATTCTGGTTGACGGTAGGATACTGCTTAAGGCTAGGGACATACATGCCTGGGACACAAATTCAGTGAGCTCAATCATATCTCTCTTCATATAGTCCAGTGAGGTATGTCTCAAGTCATTCACACCAGTCTATGACAGAGTCATAACAGTACCTGTTGTTGACAGACTTGAGTGCGTGAGTGATATGGTGGATTCTAGCACCTGAGAAGCAACTTACCGTGACCTTCAACTTGTCTAGCCTGGTGAGGGGCACATCTGTGTGTCTCACGATAGTCTCCTATGACTACTATGTTGGGTTTGTAGCTAGGCCTTAGAGGCTGTGAGAAACAGACGTGTACTATGTGTGGTGGGAGGTGGACGAAAGCCTAGAAATAGGGGCATTTTCTAAATATTGATCTTTCAAACTTATAAAGTTGATAGAATAACAGGTTTTGCCTTAACATGAATTTTCTGAAGGATAAGAAGTCTGAAACTCAAATGCCTGCCATTATTTTCTGACTTCAATCCTCAATGATTTGCCAGAAATCCACAATTTTTTGAGAAACAGGCAAAAAATATGAGGCAAATATCTAGACATTCTGAAAAAAATTTGTACAGTTAAGAGGTGTGTGCAGTAGTACTCAAACGGGAAAGGGGGATAAATCTGCAAGTTCTGTTTGATAAAAATTTAGAGATCATGAAGGTTTTTTAAGAGGCACAGGCATATAGGGAGAGGCCATTATCTTCTCATACTTTCAGCACACCTTTCTCAATGGCTGCTCTAGTTTTTGGGAAGAGGATTTGATATATTTTGTGGCACCTAAAGAAAGTAAAGATTATTGTGGATTTTAGATGATCAACATGGGTGTGGTGGACATGGATAGGGAGCATTAAATAAAAATGCCTGGGTATTTAATTAGGTAATTATGTTTGTAGTTGTGGCAAAATGTAAATTGAAATAAGCTTACTTGGTGTGTCAACAAAAACATTTCTTTTTGTTTCTACTGATTTAAAATAAACTGTTTGTGATTGAGCCGGTTAAGTATCTCTTGGAAATCACAGAGAAGGCCTTACTTTATGGTTAGGTGAAACTTCTGTCTTTTGTGAACCCATGTTGAAATATTGAAAAATGTATTTATATAGATAATCAGAGGCATGATATTGGGCAACCATTTCCGGTAGTTTACTTAGGGATGGAAACAGGGTGCTGGGCCTGTAATCAACAATGCTGCCTACATCAGATGATAGGGCCTGAGGGCCAGGGTTAACATAACAGTGTTGTGATAAAACTTGATTTCCTGTGCTGTACTGAAACTGTATGTCAGAATAACATTCCATTGATGGTACTTTTTTGCTGAAATGATATCTTACTGCTGGATGCCGCTCTGTTTTGTTTGCCTTTTCCATGGGATGTGTCAGGATCAGGTTGCAGGATCTGTCTGTTTGGTTAACAAATAAGTAAAATAAATGCAGCATCTGTCAATGCTATGGTAGCAAAGCACATAGCAGTTTCTGAATGCATTTCCCAGCAATGAGAAAAACAACAGACAGCATATGGCTTAGCATGGCCCCTACAGCAGAAATGCATCAGTGAAGAGCAGAATTTATTACTAGAATACAGAATCAGAAGTTGGCAAGAAGAATAGAAATAAAAAGGCACACAGCCATAGATCAACAGAGGGAACACATGCCACAAGTGATGAGAATGATTAGATGATGGGACAAGACATGGAGACTGGGGAATGAGGTACAGGGGCTGAGAAATGTTGGATGCAGTGCAGGCTGGGAAGTGTTGCACATAGTGCAGGGTGGGAAGTATTGCATGTAGTGCAAGGTGAAAAGTGGTAGATGTAGTACAGGGTGGGAAGTATTGCATGTAGTGCAGGTTGGGAAGTATTGCACGTAGTGCAGGGTGGGAAGTATTGCATGTAGTGCAGGGTAGAGAAATGTTGCATGTAGTGCAGAGTGAAAAGTGCTGCATGTAATGCAGGGTGGGAAATATTGCATGTAGTGTAGAGTGAAAAGTGTTGCATGTAATGCAGGGTAGAAAAGTGTTGCATGTAATGCAGGGTAGAAAAGTGTTGGATATAGTGCAGTAATAAAACCTGTGTGGAGGATGATGGAGTAAAGGCAGAGAGAGAGAGATCTGGGTTTTGAAAATGCTTGAGTGACATAAGGCACATTACTTCAGATAGGGAGAGAATCAGATGATAAAAGGGACACACATGGGAATGGGCAGTGTTATTAGCAGCACTGTGTAAGGGAAAAGGAATCGGAGATCAGTGAATACGATGAGTACAGAAGGCTTTCCTTAACATCAAGAACTGCAATAGTATAAGCCCCTGCCATCTCCTAACTTATATATATATATATTTGTTAAGCTTAGAAACATTTTTGCTAGACCTTTCTCAGGGTTGGCCACATACAACCGGATATCATCTAAAAATAATATCTTCTCATACCTTGGATCCCATGCATATCCCGTGATATTCAACTCCCTAATATCCTTTGGCACCATCTCCAAGTAAAGAGCAAATAACAGTGGGGATGTAGATCAACCATGTCTTGTATCCATGAAAAAATTAAAAAATGTTTAGTATTCCCGCATTCTTTAGTTTAGCCTTTGCTCCTTTGTAGATCCTTAACATCAATGATGGCCAAAGGCCTCCAGTAAGCCAAAATGAACTCTATCACGGGCCTTTTCCACATCAAGCTCTACCGATAGGAGAGGCCTTTTGTTATATTCTGCATATTTTTGCATTATAATTGTTGTATTAGCGTTGTCAAAAGTCTGCTTCCCCACCAGAAACCCACACTGTTCAGAAATAATCAAGCTTGGTAGAATTCTTGCTAATCTGTTCGCTAATATTGTCATAAATATTTTATAGTTATGACTTAGTACTGGGATGGACCTGTAAGATTCTGGATTTGTCTCCTCTCTTCATTCTTTAAGTATGACCACTATTATTACCTTCTCCCATGAGTGCTGTATTCAGCTCCTTGTAAAATGCCATTAAAAGTCTTGGCTCAAACCTCTACTGCCTGTTGTTCCGGGAGTTTCCATATTTCCACAGGGATAACATTTTGTCCAAGGGTTTTACTTTTCTTTTGTTGTATAATGGCTGTTATTGTCTCTTTCCTATTTATGTTCTTTAGACTCTCTCCTTCCATCCTTGTCAGCTTGGCAAGTTTAACCTTCTTATGTAGTTTCCAATTTCTAGTGGGGTAGCATTATATTCCTGGCCAAAGCTGTATAGTTGGGTGTAACAGAGTGTTCAAATTTCTAATATTTTATTCTGATGTTTTCCTAGACTATTTGTTCCTGGCCTTGTTAAATATGCTATATTTCAATCCTCTTTTTATTGCCTGAGATGTTGGGCAAGCATTCTAAGAGACCTATTTTCAAAACAGTCAGCATAGGCTGGCATTGCCCTTTGTTCAGCTAGTTTATCTAAATGTGCAAAGACATTTATTTATTTTATTTATTTATTTTACATGTATTTATTTTACATTTGTTTGCTGGATTAGTCTGATTGGGCCAGTGGCCCCTTTTCAGCAGACCTGGGGGGAAAGCCCCGAAAAGATCAATAGATGAACAGAAGGAGCAAATAAAATGATAAACTTAAACAGAAAAGTAATAAAAATAAACATTGTACATTGAAATCAAACCATGTTTTAAATAAAATATATATATATATATATATATATATATATATCAGTGTACAAATATATACATGCAGGAAGCTAGTTTGGACAGAGTAAAGGTAAGATATAGCAGAACAGAGCAAAATAGAGACATTAATTATCCAGGGATACAGGAAAAGAGCCAATTGCTAGCTAGATGTTCTTTAAGAAGGAATTTGAATTTAGAGGTGGGGGTTTTAAGAATGAGTTGAGGAGTGCGGTTCCACATTTTTGCTGCTTGACATGAAAATAAGGATTCACCAAAAGAGTTATTGGCTTTCATAACTTGTCATAGCAGTTTATTAGATGAGCGGAGGGAGCGAGTAGTGTTGTAAGGCTGTACTAGATCTATTGTTCCTTTTGTTCTAATACTTGTGCCATTATACCTATATCACCCTGGTCCCACTGCTTTATTTGTAAGTCCCTCAAATTTTGTGATTGTTTCCTGATATCTGTTAGTACTGGCCCAACAAGTCTTATCGGATTTTATATTCACTTCAATTTTTATGTCTTGTTTCAGTTTTTAGAATAGCAAGTGTAGATCCCCTGGACTCGAGCCGTGAATCAGAAGCAAACTCGCCTGTTGCTTTTTGTCACACAACTTTATTCGATAACTGCCAGCACCACAAAGTACATCTAGTAAGAATGGTTGAGCGCTTTCATCTGCATTTACCAGATTTCTTCAGAACCATTTACCCTAACATGTCACTTCCTTTATATACACAAATTTTTGGCGCCAAAAAGTTAATTACATAATTGGTTAAAAACAAAATTGTTAATTAAAAACAAAATCACTCAATTGACATTTGTTGAGAATAAAAATGCAATAAAAAAGTCACAAAAATATGTATATTAACCACTGTCATAAAATGTACTATATACTAGTACTAAAGTGCTTTTATACAGTGCATGATACATTTCATTATTGGGTCCCTTATACTATCTACCCTATGCTAAAATTTTGAATTTATAAATTCATAGTAAATATATATAAAAAATATATATTGTGTGTTAATGTATAAAATATATATATAAATTGTACTCGGCTGATGAAATTTCCTTACTCTAACGCCAAAAAAGGCTTGATACTTATATGGTCATTTATACCCGGGGGGGATGTGGCATCTAAACATATCTGCCACTTACTTTCTAACCAAGCTAAATATATTTTCCAATTTCCTCCTCTGTCATTTACCTCTACCTGGTCTGTAATAGCAAATTTAAAACTATGTTCACTTCCCTTTTCTATAATGTGTCTACTTAGAGCGTTCTTAGTGTCTCCTTTCCTAATACTATACAGGTGCTCGTATATACGAGTTTTGAATTTCCTCTCAGTCTTTCCTATATAGTATACGTTGCATTTCTCACACTCAGCAATATACACAATACGCTGTGTATTGCAATTACCCTTCTTAGGGTATACTACAGATTTCACAATATTCTTAAGTCTCATCCTACATTTTGTGTTAATATATTTACACTGACTACATGCACCACAACTCGTAGTGCCCTTCCTACTGTTTCCTGTGTAGGCCTTTTTCTTAGTCTCTATTATTCTTTTTAAATTCAAACCTGTTTTATATACTATAGAGGGTTTCGTACCTAGTATGTTTCCAATAGGTACATTACTAGTAATTATGTCCCAATGTTTCTTTAAAATTTCTGTCATAATGTTGGTATAGGGGTTAAACCTGATGATGCATACTCTATTATCTCGGTCTATTTGGACTTTAGTACTCACCATACTGCCTGTACCCAGTTAGAGTTAGGAAATTTCATCAGCCGAGTACAATTTATATATATATTTTATACATTAACACACAATATATATTTTTACTTATTTATATATATTTACTATGAATTTATAAATTCAAAATTTTAGCATAGGGTAGATAGTATAAGGGACCCAATAATGAAATGTATCATGCACTGTATAAAAGCACTTTAGTACTAGTATATAGTACATTTTATGACAGTGGTTAATATACATATTTTTGTGACTTTTTATTGCATTTTTATTCTCAACAAATGTCAATTGAGTGATTTTGTTTTTAATTAACAATTTTGTTTTTAACCAATTATGTAATTAACTTTTTGGCCAAAATTTGTGTATATAAAGGAAGTGACATGTTAGGTAAATGGTTCTGAAGAAATCTGGTAAATGCAGATGAAAGCGCTCAACCATTCTTACTAGATGTACTTTGTGGTGCTGGCAGTTATCGAATAAAGTTGTGTGACAAAAAGCAACAGGCGAGTTTGTCTGATTCACGGCTCGAGTCCAGGGGATCTACGCTTGCTATTCTAAGAGTTATTGTTGTTTTGTTCCACTTTGGTTACTAGTTGCGAAATGGCAGAGGTGGATTGTCTTGGGACTCCATTGAGTCGTGAAGAGTACTCTACACTACGGTCGGAAGTGACGTCATTACAAGGAGACGTCAACAGGCTCCTTGAACTTGTGCAGAAGCTCACCGAAGCTGTAACAGCTGGTGTGAAACCAGCAAAACTATTCAAAGTATTCAAGCCAACGGAGACATCGCAAGTGGAAGCGGTGTTAGTGGAGGTTACCAGCGGTTAGTGATATCCCTAATGGACAAGGTGAAGGGACTAAAATACACGATTTGGATATAGGAGATGAAAACAGGGACATATCAATTGAAGCTGATTTTACGCTTGATTTCAGCTTATTTCACACTAACATTGAGAATATGAGAATGGGGGCACGCCCTAAAGAGCAGCGTGCTCCAGTACGGACATATTCAGCTATTGCCAAGAAGGCAAATAGCAAAACAAAGGTACTGTAAACTTAGATAAGATATCTAGTCCTAAACCGAAAGTTATTCAGAAAAGGGATTATCTTGAACGTGTGTTAAATGTATCTAAAGTACTAAATGAATTTTTAGCTGATGAAGATAATTTTGGGGGGAGAAATACAAGTGAATACAGGCAAAAGTATATGAATGTGAGGAAAATGTTACTAATGATGTGAAATCCAGAATTTATTTATTGGGTAAAAAACTAATACAACTTAAAAGTGTAAAAGTGGACAATGCATATCTTGAAAAATGTATTCAATTACAAGTGGTACCAAAAGGTTTGAGGTTTTTCAAACTACCACTGGGTTTAAAATATTCTTCAAAAATTGAGCAATTGTTTAACAAAATGTTCGACGATTTTGGCTTTTCGTACATGAAAGCACTTTTGAAATGTAATGAAGAAAAAATTAATGCCCTTCTACAGGAAGTAGAATGTTTAAATGAATCTATTATAAAAGATGTGGATTTTGTTGAATGGTATGATTTATATTCCAAACAGTTTACTAATGCAAAAAGTAAAGTGCATAATGTTTACAATAGAAAAATGAATAAAATAGAGCGAGATTTGGAAATGTATAGGACAGGAAGAGCGTACATCTGGCCTAAGTATACAGATGAAAGGGAAGGGTATTTGAAGTAGTTGAAACAAAAGGAAGAAGAAGAAAGTATAGGTTGAACGAAGAAGAAAATTTTCAAGGGGCGATTTTACCCGCACCAAAAGATGGCAAAGGGATACAATCATTAGAGAATACAGATGGAATGATTGACGGAGAAGGTGGTGGAAAAAGTGTACAGAAGCATGCACCCCCCACCCCTGTAGACAACAGAATCAATGAGAAGGCGTGTACTTTTGTACCAGTATTAGTATACCTGAGGAAAATCCAGTAAGGCATCCGAACATACATTGCTTTGAAGGGTTTAAAGTATACAACTATACAGAAGTTCAGGTTACTACGGAAATTACTACATTGTTTAGCAAGGGGATGAAATTCATACCCACAGTTAAATTTGATATTTTGATGCCATAAAAGAGGTGAAATTATTCTGTAGAAGACTTAATCTTGCTATACAGTTCAATCAAGGCCAGAATAAGGGAAAAGGAAACACTAATTGTAACAAGTTAACTAAGAAAAGCACGACATTCCTGTATCTAACGCACAGATAGCTTTATACGAGAAAATGGTTTGTAAAGATTTACACATTTTACACAGGAATATAAAGAATAACAAGTTAGATTCCACAGCTAATAAGGACAATTTACTAACTGAAGAAAGAAAATGTTTAGAGAATCTCATTATGAATGATGAGATAAGAATAATGAAGCCAGATAAAGGTGGTGGGATTGTGATTTTTGAAAATAAAGAATATCTAAGGGAAATACAGAAGATCCTAAATGAATCTGGTAACTACGAACAAGTGTAGTTGAACCAAATAATTACAGGATATAGAAGGATAGATTTTGCTGTAGAGGAGTATTTATTAGATAGAAGAATAACCAATGAAGTATATGAATTTTTCAAAAATGATTTTCCATTATTATCTAAAATTATAGGAATACCTAAATTACATAAAAATCTGGAACATCCACCTTTTAGACCTATTATATCTGGCTCCAAATCGAAAACATTTAAGTTAGGGGTAGCCATTGACCACTGGATGAAACATATATATACTAAAGTTAACCACATAGTAAAAGATTCATGGGATTTTTTGAGCAAACTAACGGATGAAGTTTGGCAGGAGAATTTGATTTTCCTCACGGTTGATGTGAAAGATTTATTTTCCAGTATACCGGCAGATATTGGTCTTGAATATTTTTGTAATAGCATGTCCAAGTATTCAGGTTGTAGTTGGGACAGGATCAATCTCATCATGGATATGATGGGGCTGGTCCTAGACCACAACTACATCTTCCACTGGTCAACACTATAAACAAACTCGTGGTGTTGCAATGGGGCTTCTTGTGCCCCATTTTTGCTAATTTGGTTATGCTCGAGTGGGAGAACAAGTACATCTTCCCAAGTGAATATTACCAATACATCGGATTATACACTAGGTTCCTGGACGACATGTTTATTTTATGGAAAGGTCCAGAAGAGAAGATACAAGAGTTCTTAGAGTACCTTAATAACACCACGGAATTCCTCAAATTTACCTACCAGTATGACAAAGTGGGAATAGCATATCTGGACACTTGGATTAGTACTACAGGACAAGGGTTTGAGTCTAGAATATACAGAAAACCCACGTTTCAAATGACTACATACATTATAGCAGTTGTCATCCTGGCCACATCTTCGTAATGTAGTTAAAGGCCAATGCATAAGGATAGCCAGAATGTCATCGACTAAGGAGATTATGCAAAGTGAATTAGATACTCTTTTAAGTTATTTTTAGATAGAGGTTACCCTAAACATATGTTGACCAACATTACGCCTTATGTTAAGAAAGAATGGGTAGTAAATATGTACCACTACTGGGTACAGGCAGTATGGTGAGTACTAAAGTCCAAATAGACCGAGATAATAGAGTATGCATCATCAGGTTTAACCCCTATACCAACATTATGACAGAAATTTTAAAGAAACATTGGGACATAATTACTAGTAATGTACCTATTGGAAACATACTAGGTACGAAACCCTCTATAGTATATAAAACAGGTTTGAATTTAAAAGAATAATAGAGACTAAGAAAAGGCCTACACAGGAAACAGTAGGAAGGGCACTACGAGTTGTGGTGCATGTAGTCAGTGTAAATATATTAACACAAAATGTAGGATGAGACTTAAGAATATTGTGAAATCTGTAGTATACCCTAAGAAGGGTAATTGCAATACACAGCGTATTGTGTATATTGCTGAGTGTGAGAAATGCGACGTATACTATATAGGAAAGACTGAGAGGAAATTCAAAACTCGTATATACGAGCACCTGTATAGTATTAGGAAAGGAGACACTAAGAACGCTCTAAGTAGACACATTATAGAAAAGGGAAGTGAACATAGTTTTAAATTTGCTATTATAGACCAGGTAGAGGTAAATGACAGAGGAGGAAATTGGAAAATATATTTAGCTTGGTTAGAAAGTAAGTGGCAGATATGTTTAGATGCCACATCCCGGTATAAATGACCATATAAGTATCAAGCCTTTTTGGCGTTAGAGTAAGGAAATTTCATCAGCCGAGTACAATTTATATATATATTTTATACATTAACACACAATATATATTTTTACTTATTTATATATATTTACTATGAATTTATAAATTCAAAATTTTAGCATAGGGTAGATAGTATAAGGGACCCAATAATGAAATGTATCATGCACTGTATAAAAGCACTTTAGTACTAGTATATAGTACATTTTATGACAGTGGTTAATATACATATTTTTGTGACTTTTATTGCATTTTTATTCTCAACAAATGTCAATTGAGTGATTTTGTTTTTAATTAACAATTTTGTTTTTAACCAATTATGTAATTAACTTTTGGCCAAAAATTTGTGTATATAAAGGAAGTGACATGTTAGGGTAAATGGTTCTGAAGAAATCTGGTAAATGCAGATGAAAGCGCTCAACCATTCTTACTAGATGTACTTTGTGGTGCTGGCAGTTATCGAATAAAGTTGTGTGACAAAAAGCAACAGGCGAGTTTGCTTCTGATTCACGGCTCGAGTCCAGGGGATCTACGCTTGCTATTCTAAGAGTTATTGTTGTTTTGTTCCACTTTGGTTACTTGTTTCAGTTTTTCCAAACCTTGGATCAACCCAACCCCCTGTTCTATTCGAGAAACACCCTCTCTCATAATATTTTCAGTCAGCTCACAAAATCTTGCTCTTTTTTCTAAAGTATGTGAGGAAGTGCAAATGCTTTTCACAACAATTCCTCTCGCATTACCTTTACCCATATTGGGGCACAATCAGAAATCATTACTGGGTATGTGTAGCACTCATTCACGCAGTAAACATGTTATTTAGTAATATAACATCTGTCTCTCTGTTCAAGACTAGGTATGCATGGAAAATAGTAGGTATATTTCAGGTTTTGGGTGATAATTCCTGTAATATCTAAAAAAAAAAAAACAAATGATCTCAGACTGTTTTCTAAATATACAACTTCCTTGGGGAGGGGTCAGTTTTCCTTGATCCCCTGGATACATCTGCCTGCCTTGCAATCAAAATTCCAGTCTCCCATCATTATTGTCATTCTTAACTGGAACTCAACAGTGCCTGCCAAAATCTGCTTTATTACCCATACTGTAGATTTTGGGGGTCAATAAACTGATACCAAAGTCAGCGGCTTCCCTAACCATCTGCCCTGAATAGCTACATACCTCTTGTTCTTGTCTTTTCTTTCCTTATTCTCCCATCTGATGGAGCTAAAATAAATACTCTGCTTTTTTCTGTCTAATCATTTACCCCTGCATAGTAACCTGCTTTCCTACTAACTTAAATGAATGATGCTGTTTATCAGTCGAGTCGGTTTCTTGAAGCAGTATTATTTCAGATTCTGTTTTACTCAAGAAGACCAACCCCCTTTCCCTGTTGTCTGTCAGGCCATTCACATTCCATGCCAACATTAAGATTAGGCATCTGTCCCTGCTCTTGTATAGCGTCTTGTTACTGAATCTGTTTAGCACCCCTCCTTAAGTATCTCTATTATAGTCTGTATTGCCTCCCACACCCAGCTAATGTGAAATTGCAGGCCAAGTTCTAACACCCTTCCCTTTCAACATCCCTGTTTGAAACCATGTACAAAAAGTTACCAGCAAACTTGCTGCATAAATGCTGGGCCCAGGCTCAATCAGTGTACTTGAAAATATAACTTCTGTGCAGGGTCACTTCCAGTGAAGAGGTGAAACTCTCAACCTCCCAGGTAATTCCACAGGTGTAAAATCTTACTAGTAACTGACCTCCTGTCTACCAAAGTCATATTCACATTTTTGTTCATCCATTTCTTTGGCAGAGCAGTCATATTAGTGTCCTACCCACCACAAAATATTGCCGTTTACTCGTACCTAATCTCATTTTCTTATACTTTCATTCTCTTTTTTTCATTCCCTCCCTCCCACCCACATTTTTATTTACTAGACTGGTTGGTTGAAGTTGGAAACAGTGCAAAACTGAGTTTCATGTTCATAGGTTCAAAATTTAGTACTAGGCTAGCTGCCCCTGCAAGCCATTTTAAGCCTAGCCAGTTATCTCTTGTGAGACTCAAACCCTGCACCTTGTGTTTGTAAGACAAACACCTAAGCCATTAAGCCACCCTCCCAACCCCTGTTGAGGCCTCTGCACCTACTAATCATGTACATGAAAACAGGGCATTTCTAAAAACAGTAACCATAAAATAGTAAAAATGCATAAAAAAGAAAGATTTCCCAGTTACTGTTGTAACAGTCTTTCCAGTTCACACTCCTAAAGCAGGAATTATTTACTTCCAGCTTCCCATTCATTTCACAATCCCTTGGCAGTCATTGCCTTTGTCATTTCCAAATACATCTTGTTATCATTTTTTGTCTCTCTATGGTGCCAGACTGCCACATTTAACAAATCTGTTATCTAAAAAAGGAAAGCTAGAGCTTGTATTCACTTGCCAGCAGCATCACCCTCCACCTGGTCACTAAACTCTGCTTGAGGATGTTAGTAGTTCCCTTAACTTTGTTAGAGTGTTCAAGGATCTTCCTCTGTCCCTCTGGCATATTCTGTTGAAAGTCTGTGGGAGTCTAGTGACCACTCTATCTCTCTTTGATTATCCAGATTCAGGTTCTTCTTTCCCATCTGTGGCCAGAAGGGTCTCTTGAAAAAACTGTGTTCATAGGGTCTCTTGAAAAAACTGAGTTCATCTAGTGCAGCTTCCATGTGCAAAATGGAAAATTAATCTTAAATATGGCTAGGTTTGTTAACCTAAACTTTAGTCTCAGAGTTTTACAAAGCTTGATGGCCAGCACGAACTGATTATTTTGCTTGTGTTTATTAGCTGAGTGGTCATGATCTGTGTGCACCCTTCTATGTCCCACTTTCAGGTTAACACCCAACTTCCAAAGAATGTGTAATAATATTTCCTTACACTGATATGATTGGAATTTTACCAGTATTGGTCTTGACGTCTTCAAAAATGCTATTGGTAGGTAATCTCTCTGCATTCATTCTAACATGAGTTCCTTCCCTGTTCTGCCTGTCCATTGGCTAAACGGTTCTTTAACATATTGCGTACAGTCCTTTCCTTCCACCTTTTCAGATATATTGTAAACTGTATGTTGTCTCTCCTTGAGCAATCCTCCATTTCTGTCAACTTTTGTCCTTTATCTTCCTGAGTGGTCTCACAACCTGCCCGCTTATGCTGTTGGCCTCATGGGTTTTTTGAGGAGTGGTTATCTCATCTCAATGTCTATTTTGTGCTCGTTTCATCTCTTGAATTTTTTTGTTATTGATGCTGATGTAGTCATCTAAAACATAGCTTATCTTGAAGATCTCCCTTTGAGTGTATTAATCTGTTCTTCCAATGTAGGTGTCGAATTATCCATCAAATCACAGCTAGGATACTAGGTCTGCTGGTGTGCCATACAGGCTGGGTGATCTGAAACCTGTCTTGAATAGTGCAGTTGCATTACAAGTTTGTTTTACACTTTCTGGTGACTGTTTCACTTTTTTGGCAGTTATAGGCAGTTCTTAGTAGATTGAAATCTCAGTGAATACAAACCTTTCCTTATCAGTTTTCTCCTTGCCCAAGATGGAAAGGTTCCATCCTGCTTTTAACTTTTCTGCCACCACACCAGAAGTCCTCTCAAGTTATATGCCATTTGGTATTCCACTTTTATGCTAATTAGAAGCCCAGATTTTTGGCTGGATGCACCTACTTTTCAAGGGTCTTTGTACCTACTTTTAACGTCTGCAGGTTGAGAGGCATTGCTATGAAGGTGGGTGAGCTGAAGTTCACATAAATGTGTTAGCTAGAGCATGAGCTATTTCTTGGGATCAGAAAGAGTGGTATCAGTATGCATCAATTCTGAACAATAATGGGTGTTGTTTCCTGACTTTCCAATTTAGTTCAGGACAGATTTACAATTGCTTTTGGTATCAGTGGCCATTTTGTGTTTTTGACTGCTGACTTTAGTTCTTGCTAGTGTGCAAGTGCCCCTTAAAATGGGAAGTATGTGACTGTATGTGACTTCTTCCTATAAGAACTTAAACTCTACAACAAAAGGAAGAAAGAGCTGTGTGTGTGTGTGTGTGTGTGTGTGTGTGTGTGTGTGTGTGTGTGTGTGTGTGTGTGTGTGTATATATATATATATATATATATATATATATATATATATATATATATATATATATATATATATATATATAAATAATATGAGTATTCCACCACAAGGATTTATTTTTACATTTTTGCAAGTACCTGATGACATGGGTAAATACTGATTTCTCTATACAAAGTACTAGCTGAAAGTAGAGTTAAGAGCTAAAGGTTTTGGCACTATTATATGGTCAGTCTGTGTAGTAATAAATCATAGGATATTTGCTTTTGACAAGTTTGTGAGCACTGATGTATTTGCTTATCAGATTTCCACAGGCTTGTATAATGTCAGCCTCATTGATCTGTGTTCTGATATGACAGTGGAGGATGATACTTGTGGAGTCGTGCAAGAAGGCAAAAGGGGACAATATTAGTTTCAACAAGATCTGGGATATTGTGGTAACTAGTAGGATGTTTTCTGTCTGTTCCTGATAATGCAAGCTCAGTTTCCACAATTTCTCAAGCAGAAGGACAAAAAATATCAGTGCAATTACTTAAAAACGATGCAATACTTAATATAATTATCATTTTATAAATGCAGATATGTTAGATCAATGCAGGCTTGGATGCTACAGTTGTAACACAAGCACAGTTATTTGAACAGTGCTGTAAGGAGGGTAAATATAATTTACCAGTGCTGTAAAGGGGGTAAATATTATATGAATAGTGCTATTGTGAGAAAATGCAGTGCAGCAGGTATGGATAGAATAATATAGTAAATTGGTTTAGATCACTTGGAGGGAAATCAGAAGTGTGTCACGTGACTACTATACGTCGTGGAGTACTACAGTGCCACAGTGTCGTACAACTCTGCTCAAACAAGGGCAACTCCATGCAACAATTTAGAAAATATAGTAAGGCAAAAGAAACCAGCAGCGAATAAAAACTTAATGCTAACTCACATATAGCAAATAGCTCAGAGCAATGCACATTCTCCCTGTATTATAAGATAAAAAAATTCTAAATAGTTTTAAAATGTTAAAAATACTGGTAGTAGACAACACGAGTCTGAATATAAGCTATGAGCAAGGTACTTCCTTAGTAGTGTATGAGGGACAACATCTGTAGTCACTTAGAGTAAATCAGTTTCTCAGGTGAGAAACACTACACAAGTCATCTTACTTGTTACTTGGGTCATTATAGATCAAGACATTGTTTTCACTAACTTTGGTGAAAGAATAAACACAGCCTCCTTCTTATCTCAAGAAGACTTACGTCTGCTTTACAGTCTCTGTGCAGTGTAATCATTTCGGTAAACCTCTGCTGTATAGATATTTACTGTATTCCTTTTCCTAACTCTGTCTCTTCTCACGTATTTAATTTTCTCTTAACAGCAACAGTCCAACAACTACACTGTTTTCTCCAAGCCCCTGAAGCACCTACAGATGACCGTCGACTGCAGGACAACCCTGCCTATATTTCCTTACCTCTTTTGTTACCCAGTACTACTCCTCCTTTCATAGGGCTACCTTGGCAAGGTTGGAGAAGGCAGTGGAAACAATAGTTTCTCAGTACAGTCAACTAGATGGGCTATCTTAGTCGGGTGGGAAGAGGAACAGCTTAAGAAGGTGGAGAGAAGGCATCTACTTGCTGTTTCATATATGCAGCTCCTATCAGAAACTTTCCTATTAAGCTCTGACTCCCGCTTGATGTGCTAAATGACGACTAACAGATGGTCATGCAATTATTCTATGAGGGTAACACCCCTACCTACATGATGATGATGATGATGTGACCACCTACAATCCCTCCACCGCTTTAATTACAGTGTTGGTATCGTATCACTACCCGTGCATGTGAAGTAGCTGTGACCCCAGCTGCCCCCAACACATCTTCTCCACACCCTCTCCCAAGGAAGGGATTAGTAGGCAATGTCGCATCATTTCTCTTCTTCCGCTGAAGCTCCAACAGGTGCTCAAGACAATAATTAAACTCAAGTCATCTGATCATAGTCAGGGCTTTATCCCTCTATGCCAACAGATCTATCTCCAGCAGCTGTACTGCTGAATATGTGCAACATGATATTTTTTTACTCATTCAGAATGTATTCTTAGTTCACTTCATTTATCTCTGACCAAACTCTGTCATGGTTACATGTTATCTCTGTGTCAGATAAGCCAATGCAGTTTTACAAATAGCAGAGAGTTCTGCCTGAAAAGATTAACTCTGCCTCTTGAAAAACTATTAAGTGTATCTAGTAAATTGTTTACAAATTTCTATAAGGAGTTTGGCAACTCTCTGAGGGAAATTTGGCTGACTGCCAATAGTGCAAAATGGTTATACTGAAAACTACTTTCAGTGAACCGTAGCTTTGCCCTTTTCCCTACTGATTTGCAAGTTTGATGTTAGCATATAGAAATTAGTGGAGTGGAAGATTCCCTCCCATATAGTGGGGGGGGGGTGGCTGGCAGTGTAGAAGGACCTTAACCATGTAAAAAAAAAGATTGTTTTGGTCTGCTGCAAGTGGTTTTCAGAACTTGGGAGAAAGTGCATTGGTACAGTCATACTGACTCTGCTACTGTGCCTTCGACTCTACACTGTATATGATATCAGATTGCAATAATGGTATGTTCTGTAATGTGTGAAATTTTGAGATATCTTTCATAATAATTTAGTGAAAAGTTCTATAGTCTTATTATTTGGACTGTTTAAACAGAAATAAAATAAAAATAAATATCCATACGGGTACTTATGCTCACTTTCATCAGGCTGTGGTAGAAAACTAAAGGATATACTTTATAAAAAGAGGCATAAATCTTAACTCTTTGCTAGTACAGTGATCAAAGCCTGCACAGATGGATCATATAGCCCACCCCTTTCTCCATTACACATTCTCACTATCTGTTTAGCTTCCTGCCTTTTAGGCTATTGTCCCATCCTCTCACTCCTGCATTTAATGACAACGTTCACAAGCAGCACATAACCAACCTTGCTGACTTGTAAATATTGTAAATTTCTACAAAAATGTGTAAGTATTGCTATGCATAATTATGTTCCAAAGTTTAAAAGTTCTCAGGTATACACCCAAAGGATACCAAAATTCTCCAAGAGGGCTTTTCCCCAACAAATAGCTGTAGTCAAAACCATGGACTAAAACTAAATGCCAACAAATGTAATCATATCCTTTGGCAAACATGATTTTTCCTTGTAAGTATCACACTGATAACAGACCCCTAAATGTTGATCCCATAGTCGGGGATCTGGGAACCTATGTCAACAATGAACTGTCCTTTGATCGCCTCATATTTGCTATTATAAGGAAGTCCTTTTTCATCGCATGGCTGATGTCTAAAGGTATAGTGTCGAGGCCCAGGAATGTAATAATTCCAATGTACTCAGCTCTCGTCAGGCCAATTGTTGAATAAAATGCCCCATTCGGTATGTACCTGCCCAAACACTTGTTACAATTGAAGCGACCATGCTTTTTCACTAATAAAAAAAACAAAAATCAAGGGCCTAAATCTGTCTGTAAGCCTTTTCCCTCTTCTCATTATTTTACAGGCTACTAAGAGGCAAATTCTGCTTTGGGAATAGAATCTCAACAGACCCTGTCCTGTAAAACCTAGTACACATACACAAGTCTAATGGCAGAGTGAGTACCTGATCAAGGGATCTCAATCGCATTTGCAACATAAACTGAAGATGTTGCTGTGGTATGTATGCATCAAAGAGAATACTTCTTCTATGGAGCCATCTTCCACTCCACAAAAAAGTGAAGTACTTCTTTTACTTTTATGCTACTGAAGTATAATTTGATCAAATTAATAAGAAACTGCAAATGTCTGCCCCAGTTTAGCACCCATGTCCCTCATGGACAAGAGCAACAAGTAAATGCCCTAACATATCCTTATTCTTACCACCTATGGGTTATCCATGTGAAAAGACAGCAGCACAGGAAAATAATTTTCTTGGGTGGTGAAAGCCAGGGTACCTTTTTGGCTAGGCTTGTATAGGCCCTAGGGCCGATAGCCTAGTACCTACCTATGAACCTGTGAAATGTAAGAATTAAAAACTGCCATGGGGAATGTAAGGCTAGGCTTCTAAAGACCATCATAGATCAAGAGCCTATTAAATATCTATGAACCTATTCCTTACTGCTAACCTGTAGCAACTGACAAACTAAATTTGACATTTATGTATTTGTTTTACCCACTCAAGCAGGAGGATTTTAGAGATACTGCCTCTGTCAACCAACAAATGAATCATGCATTGTACAGTAATTGTCTTCTGTCCTTTGAATATCATATGCTATAACTATTTGTTTTTGATTTGAATATAAATAATAAATGTACGTGTCTTGTATTTGATTTCTGGATTTAATATACTTTTACTATGTACTTTCTTATATTGATATAATTGAATTCTGCCCAAGCCATGACTGAAAATGGATTAAGGTCCAGTCCATGGATCTCATTATTAAATAAAAATTAATAAATAAACTAAGAAGAAGTGTAGGTTGGGGTTACAGATATGATATTTCAGGGACTAGGATTTTAAACAAATTTTTGGGTAATAGGAAAGGCATTTTTTTGGTGTTGGTGGTGTAATCACTTGCTCATCTGTGGAATGATTGGCCAGGCATTTATATTAATTTGCCTTTTTTGGTGAAGATGATGTGCGGGGTTAGAGCTGTTCCATTTGGAGTGGTGAACAGTATAACAAAAATCATAATGGAACAGGAATTTCTAGACCTGTAGTACAGCGGAACTGGAATGGAGTGAGGGAAAGGTGTGTAACAGTAAATAGCAAGGGAAGTGGCCAGAGCAGGACTTTGACTGAAGGGGCACTGATTTGACTGTTTGCGATGAGATGCTTTTTATGCTATTTTGGTTGAGACTGGTTATACTGAACTACCAGGCAATAAAGGATATTAAGTTATGGTTAGAATAGCATTGTCTGAGGTATGAAAAAGTGGTGAAGAGCAGATATTTTTTCTAATATTTTAACATGCCATTTTTAAATAGTCTGACCCTAGACCTAACATTTTGAGGGACAACATTTTCATTATGGGAGAAGTTAAACACATTGCTTCTTAGTGTAAAGCTGGTAATTTTTCTGTCCTGTTGCTTACAATTTATTTATTTTTATTTTACATTTGTTAACCGGGCTAGTCTAACTGGATATATATCCATTTTCAGTAGAGGCCCGGGGAGAAAAGCTCCAATAGTAGCACAAAGCATTTATAGAATAAACAGTTTTAACACTAAGCAAATAAAGGACACAAAGAAGTAGATCGTAAATAGTAATAACACAACAAGAGCATTACACTAAGATATTGTCATACAGGATAAGACAAGTCATTTTACAATATGATACATGAGATCATTTACAGTAAATAAAAATATATATATATATATATATATATATATATATATATATATATATATATTCACAAAGTAAGTTAATTTGGTTACAGAGGGAGTAAGCGGCATAGTTTTAGTAAAAAAGTGGGAATATAGAGATAAAAGTAGTAAACGCAGAAGATTAATCAGGGTTGCTGCAGGGGCATAACCAATGTGTTCTGAGGTGACTTTTGAGCTTTTGTTTAGAGGGGTAGGGAAGGAAGTAAAGTTAGTTCACTAGGTAGAAGGTTCCAGTTTTTCACAGCAGTGCTAGAGAACAGAGAATCCCATGCCAAGTTGTTGGACTTGTTTATACTACCTAGAAGTTTGTTAGAAGAGCGTAGGGAATTTAGATTTTTGTAGGTAATTATGAGGTTTGCAAGTATAGGAGTGTTAGGTTGATATAATATCTTATGGGCGATGGTGAGTTGGGAAAATTGCAGCTGGTTTTGTAGTTCAAGCCAACCTAGCTGCAGTAGATTCTGACAGTGGTGGGTCCTAAAGGGATTCCCAGTGGCAAATCTGGCAATGTTATTGTAGGAATTAGTTAATTTGAGAAGATTTTTTTTTTAGGTTAGTATATATGGGTGAGGTGTAAAGAAGAGTGGAGATTAAATGGGAGTGAGCGATAGTGGTTCTAGCTGTTGGAGTTAGGAAGGATTTGATTCTGTATAAAGAGCTCATTTTTCTGTTTACTGTTTTTATAGTGTTGTTTATATGGCTATCAAAATTGAGGTTATTGTCTATTGTAATTCTTAAAAGTTTGGTGGTAAAGTCTGGGGATATGAGGGTGCCATTATTGTATATGACTGAGAAATCCATAGGGGAGGATTTACTGGTCGGTGTAAAGAGTAGGAGCTTAGTTTTTTGGCATTCAACAGGAGGCAACGTTTCAAGATCCATGTCTCTACTGTATTAAATCCCTTTTGAGTCAGAGATTGCAGTTCTGCTGAGGAGTTGGCTGAACGGATGAGAGTAGAGTCGTCTGCATATTGTATACAGGTAGCTTGAGGAATTGCTATGTATAGGTCATTTATGAAAAGTGAGAAAAGGAGAGGATCTAGAATGGAGCCCTGAGGGACTCCAAGGGTGACTGACAGGTGGGATGATAGATTTTTCTCCCAGAGCACTGCCTGCTGCCTATTGCTGAGCACTGCCTGCTGCCTATTGCTGAGGTAGGACTTGAACCATTGAACAGCCTGAGTGTCAAGAGAAAGGGATTTGAGAATATTTATAAGTACGGGGTGGTTTACCATATCGAAAACTTTTGAGAGATCAGTGAAGAGTGCTGATGACAGGATGTTTTTATTATGGTTTCTGTTAATGGAGTCTGTGAAGGATAAGAGGGCAGTAGTGGTACCGTGGAATGGCCTAAAGCCATGTTGGCAGTTAGCTAGTATGTTGTGTTGCATTAAATGGTCTAATAGCTGACGGTGAATACACGTTTCCATATTTTTGCTAAGGGTGATAGAAGGGCTATAGGCCAGTAGTTAGAATATTCATTTGAGTTACCACCCTTTGTATAGGGGGATAAATACAAAATAAAGCAGATCAAAATGTGTGCCATGCCAATAACTAGAAATAGGGCAGCTGTTGAGCCCTACTGTCAGTTTTTGTTTTTAATTAGGTGTATTTTCACTTTTGTCTGCTAATCATCAAGCTCCTTACCTCAGCTGGAAACCCCTTTGTTCTCTTGTGATGGGCAGTACCCAAATTCACTTGGGAGAGAGACATTCAGCAAGGGTTGTCATCTAGACAAATATGGGGATGCTTGTGCCCTCACCAGTATCCTGGCTATAAAGGTGTTTTATCATGAATGGCCTAACCCCTCCACTGGTAGTGACACAAGCATTTACATCACCTCAAGGGTGATCTATACCCTTTTATCTGTGAATATGTGCTTCTCCAAATGTGCCAACAGGGTCTATGGTCACCGGATTGAACAGTCACTTCCACATCATCCCTGCATCCTGACATAACCACACCCTCCAGTAGTGGCTTTTTCATCAGAGCAGAAGCACAAAATGGCTGAGCCTACTTTTCACCCCCCCCCCCCAGGATGGGCACAGCTGTCCTCTCTGCCTGTGCCACCACATACCTGAGATACTACCTGAACTCAGATTACCTTGGCCCATAGTCAGGGCTCTATAGCTCTGTGACACTGCTGCACATCTACTGTTATTTCAGTAGATTTGGAAAACGTTCAGGCCTTATAGACTTCTTTTGGTACTGCTACTCTGATGTTTAAAAATAAATGCTGGAAAGGCCATGAACTTAGATAAACATCATTAAGTCCCAGCAACTCCATATAGCATAAAGACCATGATGTCTGGAGGGGAAGGTGGCAACCAAGTCATACTAGAGGTACTGAAAAAAAGGTAGGCACTGGTGTCATGGTGGTGTTTGTAGGTATAACATGGCTGAAACAGACTGTGTGATGGTTTGAGGAAGTTAACAAGAGCTTTAGGAACTTCTGTGTTGTAATGAAGAAGAGTGAGGAAGACACAAATGGAAAATATTTTTACCATGCTTTGTATTACAGAAACCAGAAATGACTGACTTCTGAGACTATGACCCGAGTATGGTTGATGACTGAAATTAAAAGTGATAAAAACGGAGCAAGGTTAAACAAAAGTGACTGTTTCACCCATCATTGCCTAAGTGAGTGAAAAATGATCATTTCGCATCACTGTGTAAACTAAGAAAGCAAATTTTGATATGAACACATTAGTACCTGATGCGTGATTCATTTATTTTTTATCTGAAACAAAAAACTGTGTGACAAACACCTGACTTTAGGTACGCAACAAGATTTATTTCCAAGCATGAAGTAATGCTGCACATAAGTTTTACTGTGTGAGTTTGTAAGCTTACTTCACTTAAGCATGAAGCTAGAAAAACTGACAAGGTAATCAGGGATGCATAGCTTCTGATCATATGGCCATGTGACTTACAGTTTAGCAAAAAACTATATCATTTAACATTTCCTTTGGCAGCAGTAAATGATCAGGCTGTTTTAAAATGTCTTTATGTAATAAGCTTGTCATTTTAAAATCTTTTGTCTTCTTTCTTCTTGTACAATGCTTACTATAATCATTCCGTTAACCATTCATTCACCTTTTACCATGCTGTGCACTCATGATGGTATAGTGCCAAAATCTGCATACATCCATAATTAGCACAAGTAAATTAATTATGCACGATTCTTAATTTGCATAAACAAATTTCCATAAATAATCAACACCATTTGCATAAGTTATGTAGCCATTAGACTGCAAAATATAGCAGTGTATGATCATATATGTACATTCCATTAATATTATTTGGTATAACTAAACGAGCCAGAAAATTTACACAAAGCAAAGAAGGGTCAGAAATTAAATGTACTCTTATAACTTGTCTTTTTAAGGAATGTATTTTAATAGTGCTATAAATGCATTTTAATTATGAGTGCAGATAGCAATTGTAATTGATAGTGTTTAGGAGGAAGCTTGGGCGTTAGATGTATAAAGTTATCATCTTTGTTATGGTTTGTAAGTGGGTTTACATGAGTCTGACTGCAGTCATGGGGTCAGTACATTTAGAACACTGCCTCTTGGTGATACAACATTTGAGGTATTGTGAAAGACTTTTATATTTACACATTCATTGAAAGTGCAGTTTGAACCAAAAATTATTTGTAGGTTTCCAGTTTTTAAAGCTCATATTATAATAATGTATGTGTTAGCAGTTTCAGAATTATTTAGAGGCAATGGGCAGAGTCTTTGACAGACTAGTATATGATGCAGTAATGGTGAAGTAGTTTTATTTTATCCACTGACAGAAGAGGATAGATGTTTTATATTTTGCAGGCTGCAGGCAGCATTACTGTGAAATGATTTTTCTTTTTTGTGCACTCATGCTCACATACATGTGAGGTTTGTGTGTGTGTGTCTGCATGTATGTTTGTGTGTGTGCATGATTCATGAACAGTGAGTTGTTTGTGTACATAACATTTAACAGTGAGATATTTGAAACTTTGTGTGTGCTTCTGTGTACTTGCATGTATGTGTCTATTTAATATACACACTTATTTGTGTTTGTGTATGCATGTGTGTGAAGGTATTTGTGTTTGTGTCTAGATGTACAAATGTGTCTTTGTGTGTAATTGTGTATGTATGTATGTGTGTACGTGTGCATGCCTATGTGTGTATGCATATATGTAGGTGTGTATGTGTTTGGATATATATATGTATGTGTGTGTTTTGCAGGGAGTTTTTTGTTAGGATAGCAAGGTTAATCTGTAAGGTGTCTGCATACATATGTGTGTCTGTTTTAAAAGCACTAAGCTATGAGCATGTTAGCAAGGTTAAAGAGTGAGGTGTATGTATATGTGTCTGTATTTGTTTGTGTGTGTGTTTTGTAAGCAGTGAGTTGTTTGCAGGATAGTAAGGTATAACAGTGAGATTTGTGAATATCTCTATGTATGTGTGTGTGTGTCTGTATTTTGCAATGTGTGCAGGACAACAAGGTTCAATAGTAAGGTGTGTGTGTGTGTGTGTGTTTGTGTGTGCGCGTGCGTGTGCATGTGTGTGTGTGTCCCCACTACCATGCTTAATATTTTGTTACCGTTTTGAATCGGGAATATTAGCTTGATATTGGATGTTGTTGAGTAAGATTTTTTTATTTATTGTTCAAATGCATTAATTAATTGTAAATATAAAGGTATTCATAATTTTTAATGATTTTTTCATTTGGATTTGATAATGTTTTGTTCTAAATTTCTTGAGCTTTCATTCATTCTTATTTTGATGCTTGCAGACACCTCATTTATTCTCCACTGCTTTGGTTTACTTTCATGTTCTTCCATCCTAGATTTTTGTTTCCTGCTCTGTCCATAATGCCTTCACATAAGTTCACTGAAACCTTGAGCTCCAAGAATAAAACTGTCATCTTTAGTTAATGGTTATGTTTTGTATGTGAGGTAAGTACTTTTACCATGGCAGTAGAAAGGATGGATATGGTAGATACATAAGCCAACTTATATTTTATCAAAAATATGTTTAAGATGGTATAGAAAGTGAAAACACAGAGTATTAATCCTTTTCCAAGGTGTGATGAAAATAGTAGACAAAATAGGAATGTTTAAAGCATAGGCTGATACCCTAAATTCAAATATAGTAACCATAGTTAATAATTTATCTGTCTTGAATAATTACAGTAATTAAAAGTATCATCCATCAAACAAAATACTTCACAATACATGACTGTAGCACAGTATGCTAAGAAGGAATGATTACTTAAAGGTGGGAAGTAATTCTTACAATAGAAATATATGGTATTAGTATATTTACAATAAAACTGTATGAATATAATTAGTTCTGTAGTTCATTTCTCATTTGGGGTGTCTACATCCTCTCGCTATGTCCATGTAGGTTTTCACCAGGTGCTATGATTTCTTCCTACATCCCATATATGAATTGTCAGTTCTCCAAATTGCCTATAGATGTGTATGCCATAAGGTAAGTGCCACAGGAATATATCAGACAAGTGGTGTTGGAGTTTATGTGTGTGTGTGTGTGTGTGTGTGTGTGTGTGTGTGTGTGTGTGTGTGTGTGTGTGTGTGTGTGATTGCATATAGAGGAACGAGTGGTGTAAGATGAGTGTGTGTGTGGGTGGGGGTGGGTGGGTGAGTGAGTGAATCCATAAGTATGTTGAAGTGAATAGATCCTGTTTCTTTGTGTGTGTGTGTATATGTGTGTGTGTGTGTGTGTGTGTGTGTGTGATTGCATATAGAGGGATGAGTGGTGTAAGATGAGTGTGTGTGTGGGTGGGTGAGTGAGTGAATCCATAAGTATGTTGAAGTGAATAGATGCTGTTTCTTTGTGTGTGTGTGTGTGTGTGTGTGTATGTGTGTGTGTGTGTTGCTGTCATACCTGCACAGATCCCTAGACTAATGAGCAAATCTTGCAGTATTTGTGGGGACACTAGATACCAGGGATAACTGTTTATATGGTTTCTTAAAGGCACTTAAAATAATAGAGCAAAGTTTTGTAGCACAAAAAGATGTAGGACGGAGGGACTCTAGACATCAGGGATAACTCTTAATATCATGCCTTTAAAGTACTTAAAAACAATAGAATAAATGTTTTGCAAGATGAAATATGTTGGGCATGGGGAATATTATACTCCTGGGATACTCTGTATATCACTCCCTCAGGGTACTTAAAATAATCAAACCCTGGACCCACAGCATATTAGTCCTGTGTACCACCAGTAGACACCAGAAGCACTTCTAAAATATTACCCATCTCCTTGGAAATAAAAAAATAAATACAGAAAGCAGCTAGTCAAGCAGGTGCTGTACCCCACTCTGATAACTGCATAAATAATAATCTGCTCAAGCAACAGAGCCCTCCAAAGCAGAAATGGAAGCAACCTCCACCCCCCAACACATCCCAAATGACACATAGCCCGCAGACTCAGTGTGCCACTCAACCACAGCCAATAAGGCAAAACAACATACCCAACACACTAGTCATAGGTGACTCTATAGTCAGGCACACTGATGTCCCACTCACTAGGGATCTGCCACATAACCCACACACTCAGGTCACTCGACAACAAGTACAAATATGACTCTGTCATTGTCCATGTTGGTGTGAATGACCTGAGATGTACCTTCCTAGACTACATGAAAAGAGACATGGAAGAGCTCTCTGATCTTGTAGCCCAGGCAGGTATGACTCTAGCCCTGAGTAGCATTCTGCCATCACCCAGAATGATACCACAGTACAAGGACAGAATGATTGACTTCAACAATTGGCTAAGATTCTGGTGTCATTCTAAAGGGATCCAGTATCTGTTTGCCTGGGATGACATGGTCGACAGACCACGATGCTTTGCCAGAGATGGCCTGCACCTGTCACCCCTGGGATTCTGGATACTGGCTAAGATTCTTGCCGTCCCTATAGAGCTTCTTTTAGGCAAGGTTCATACGACAAATTCACCACCATAACAGGAACAGGCAAGCAAAAACTGAGGGTGATGCTACTAAATGCTAGAAGTCTAAATCTCAAAATGCACTCACTCGAGGCACTCCTTAAAATGGAGAACATTGATATCTGTGCAGTGACTGAGACCTGGTTCAAGGCTCCAGAGAGCACCCCTGCACTACCAGGCTATAACTCATACCACACTTTTCGGCCATCTAACCTGGATCGGAACACCAAAGACGGAGGTGTGTCCATATTCATTAAGGATATCCACACCTCCAGGCTAGTTGCTCAGCATAATGCATCCGTGGTTATCCAAGTGCAACTAACTCTGGGCAAAACTGAAATCCAAATTGTAGCTTGCTACAGATCCCCCAGGATTCCCTCTCCTCTTTTCTTGATGTACTGGAAAATATTAGGGTTCAACCAAACACCCTAATAATGGGCGATTTCAACTACCCCACCATTAACTGGGAAAACTACTCATGTACCAACTCCTTTGCTCAACGTTTTCTGGAATTCATAAACTCCAATGCCCTGGATCAACTTATCCACACCCCCACCAGGGGCAACAATATCCTAGAGCTAGTCATTACCAAAATGAGTAACCGGTGTTCCACACCTGAAGTCAACTCCTCATTGGTCCGATCTGACCATAAGCTAATCACTCTAGATATCCACATCCTGCCCCCACCCACCATTAAGGAAACCATGGTACAAAATTTCTCCAAAGCCAACTTCATGCTTCTTAAGACAGAAGTGGTGAACTTCATAACACCCATGCAGATGGACAATCCAGTTACGACTACTGAATCCTACACAATTGCACTTTATAAGCACTTACATTAGTGCATGGATTGTGCTATCCCAAACAGAACCAAGACGCTATCCTCCAAAAAAGGATGTCAATCTGGTGGTCCCCTGCCATAAACAAACTGTACAACAGAAGGAAGAAACTGTTGCAAAAGAGAGTAAAATCTCATGAGTGGAGGAGCTCCCTGGTCAGCCTCAGTAAGAAGCTGCGATCCCTGATAAAATCCTCCAAAGCTAGTTACAAAAACAAAATCGCCACTGATTCTAAAGACAACCACAAAGCATTCTATAGCTATATCAAGAATCTCAATGGCAACACTCAGATCTGCTCTGAGTTACAGCACAGTGGCACTAAATATACAGACCCATCTGATATTGCCAACATCCTGGCAGATAGGTTCAGTGCTAACTTTACCCCCCCTCACTCCCTAAAGGGCCCATCTCTATACTGGAAGAATGCAAAGTTCCTGTAATCACGGCTGCACAGGTAAAAACCACACTCTCCAAAGCCAAGAACACAGCATCCATGGGGCCAGACAACATTCCAGGCTGCGTTCTACACAAACTACAGAACGAACTGGCACCCCACCTAAGTACCATGTTCAATCATAGCCTCATCTCAGGCTTTGTGCCCGCTGAATGGCGCACAGTGATGGTTATCCCACTCCACAAGGGGAGAGCCACCACAGACTCCGGGAACTACCATCCCATTAGCCTGATGAGCCTGGTCTGCATTCCAGGCTGCGTTCTACACAAACTACCGAACGAACTGACACCCCACCTAAGTACCATGTTCAATCATAGCCTCATCTCAGGCTTTGTGCCCGCTGAATGGCGCACAGTGATGGTTATCCCACTCCACAAGGGGAGAGCCACCACAGACTCCGGGAACTACCGTCCCATTAGCCTGATGAGCCTGGTCTGCATGGAACTTATAAACAAAGACATTGGTAATCTCCAAACTCTGGACCCCACCCAGTTTGGGTTTGTAAAAGGCCGATCATGTCTTCTAAACCTGATAGACTTCTTTGAAGCAGTCACCAAAGCCGTAGACTAGGGTAAGTTGGTTCACACAGCCTATCTAGATCTTGCCAAGGCTTTCAACACCATCCCTCACTCTGGAATTATAGATAAACTCACTAAACTAGGTATAAATCCCTATGTCACAAGATGGGTTGCCAACTGGCTCACTGACAGAACCCACATTGTGAAAGTAGCAGAATCCAAATCTGACTTCAGACCAGTGACAAGTGGAGTACCATAGGACTCAGTCCTGGGTCCTCTCCTGTTTGATATCTACTTCTCTGAAATACAGGCTAACACAGAAGGTCTTTGGCTAACGAAGTTTGCAGATGACTGTAAACTAGGAGTCATAATCGAAACTCCTAACGATGTGGACATCCTACAAAAGGGCCTCACTGAGACAGATGCCTGGTGTCAAAGCCATGGCCACAAGCTTAATGCCAAATAGTGCATTGTCATCCCCTTTGGTAAAAACTCTGTACCCATGAACTACAACATAGGTGGTAGTATACTTAACACCTAAAGTGTGATAAGAGACCTTGGGACACAGGTGGACAATAGTCTCTCCTTTGATAATAACATCGCCACAGTAGTCAGGAAATCCTTCTTTGTGGCACACCTCATCACAAAAGGTTTCTCATCCAGAAAAAAAGAGGTCATTGTTCCCCTCTACTCATCACTCATTAGACCCATTATAGAGTACAACGCCCCTTTTGGTATGTACCTCACATGACATCTACAACAACTGGAAAGGCCGCAGAAACACCTCACAAAGAGGATTACCGGCCTCAAACAGATGCCCTACGCAGACCGTCTCAAAAAACTCCAGCTTTACTCTGTCGCATATCACCTACTCAGAGGTGATCTCTGCCTAACATACAAAGCTATGTCAAACCTAGAGCTATTGGACATGCTCCACTTAAAGAAATCCCAATCTCTCCGAGCTACACACAATAGGGTCCTAAACCTTGTCATCACAATAAACAGAACATGCCAGAGGGATAGATTCCTGTCCCAGAGACTTCCCATACTCTGGAATAAACTACCTATTTATATCAAACAAAGCTCCTCATTAGCACTCTTCAAAAAAAATCTTGATGACTGGATGGGAAATAGGAAATTCACCCCGGGGATCACTTCTGTGGCTCTTCTCGACAGTGGCACAGGAAAATAATTTTCTTGGGTGGCAAAAGCAAGGGTACCTTTTTGGCTGGGCTTGTATAGGCCCTAGAGCCGATAGCTTAGTACCTACCTATGAACCTATAAGAACCCCACTCTGATAACTGCATAAATAAGAACCCCACTCTGATGAGTGCATAAATATAAAGCGCAAAACTCTAATGTCTGGCATGATTCAATGATTGCAAAATTCTGTGAGTTATGAGGGACAGGGTAGCTATAAGCGGCAACATTAGGAATGTCCTGTTAAATCAGTGAGAGTCAAGATGGATGTGATTATGGTTGTATAATGGGAGGCTATGCTACAAAGCTGGGAGGACACTAGACACCAGAGGGAGCTTTAAACTATTACTAGGACTCACTTAAAAAGTTAAAAGAGGAATAAAGTTAGCATTGCAATGTACTTTACAACTAATAGGAAGTATGAAAGTCTAATGTCTGGCATTTTCAACTGACTGTAAGGATCTGTGATTTGCAAGGACAGGGGCAAAAATAAGACAAAACATCAGTTGTTGAGACAAGTAAGAGATATGTCACTGTGTGTGTGTGTGTGTGTGTGTGTGTGTGTGTGTGTGTGTGTGTGTGTGTGTGTGTGTGTGTGTGTGTGGTGCCATGCTGGTGCCGACATGATGCATAGGTCACCAGTATTGACTACCGCAGACAGTTAAAGGTGATTCAGAGACATACACATTTGCCAGTAATGAGATCTTTCCTCATTGTGGCTGACTTGACATTTCTCTGAATCACATTTTCCCATAATGCAGAAACATTCCCTTTTGGTTGTAGCTCCTACAGGAGGCAGCAAAATGGGGGGCGGTGGGGGCAGGGTTCTGAATCTTTGGGTGTGTGTTTGCTATTGTCGCAAACAAACAGTCAATCTGTCAATTGCCATTTATAAGTGGAGCCTTCGTTATTATATAGCACTAATTTATGTAGTCGCTAGAGCTTGTAAATTAATGGGAATTTGATAACCATAAATAATTATGATTAGTTTACGTTAAAGATTTTTCTTAGAGTTGTTTTAGATGTGGCTGTTAAAGATCCTTATAATTTACTCAGTGTACCACAGTGATCATATTTCTTTATTGATAAATATTATTGCTAAGGACCCATAGCTGCCATGGTCAAAGGGCATTATCCCCTGTTATCATGTAAGCCACATTTAAGAGTGGGTGAATTTATTAATGACTAAAACATAATGAATTGGTAGATTGTCTTAGAACAGCACACTCTTGGTGCCTGATACAGCATGATTTTCCTGTACCTAGCACCTTTAGCAACAGGGGTGTACGTACCTTTCGGCTATCAAGACTTTTGCAGAAAGTCCAGATTTGTGCCTCATATTTTTGGCTGCTTCACATAACATTTGAGGACTGGAGTCACTAAATAATGACAGACATTTGAGTTTCACTTCATTTCATTCAGAAAATGCATGGTAATACAAAACCTGTTATCTAGCAACTTTGAGTTAATAAGAACAATATTTAAAATATGTCCATATTTCTGGGCTCTTCTTCCCTCCATTAATTTTGGCTTTGTCCAGATTCCTTGTGCTAAGACATTGAAAGGTATGGAGTATACTCTTCTCGGATAATAAATAACACCTCAGTGTGTCCCTCAACAAATATATTAATACAGAAATAAAAATGAAAGGATGGTATTAACAATAGTAGAAACAAGTAATTACTGGAACAAAGACCAAAACATTCATCTGATTAGAATGCTTCTGTCAGTTGACACACACACACACACACACACACACACACACACACACACACACACACACACACACACACACACACACCACACACACTTTTTTTAAAGAAAGAGTAGTAGAAACAATGCTATACCTGCAGAAAGGCTCACAATATTTTTCTCTTTTCCCATGGTATAATGTAGTCAGTTATCATGTTAAAAATTCTTAAGGAAAAGAATTGTAACAGCTGCATTCAGTTCTATTTTTATTGCTGCATTTGCAACCCCTTTTTGCATCTTCTAGCAGCACTACATGTGATTATGACAGGAGTATCAAATAATTATAACTTTATTTTTATTTGTTGATCAGATAGATACTACTAAGCCTATGACATATGAATCACAGAGCACTATCCAAGGCCGAAAACATTTCTATGGGACCAGGTAACATTCCAGGATGCCTACTGGCTAGCCTGAAGCAGGACTTGTCAACCCCCCCACAAAGGCTATTCAATATCAGTCTCCATACTGGGCTTGTGCTGGATCAGTGCAGGACAATAACAGTCATTCCCCTGCTCAAAAGTACAGTGTCAATGGCCCTCCTTAATTATAGACCAGTAAGTCTGACCAACCTCATTTGTAAGACTATGGAAATGATCATTATGGTAATAATAAATAAGGTGATAGACAACCTACAAACTCTTGACCCAAGCCAGTTTAGTTTTTGTCAAGGACAGATGCTACATGCTTACCCTGATCAACTTCTTTAAGAAGGTTACTGAAGCAGTGGATGAAGGAAAATCAGTACACATTACATATCTCGACGTTGCAAAGGCATACAGCACCGTCTTCCAAATGTGAATCCCTATGGAATCCATTGCACAACAAACTGGCTCATTAATAGAACACAGGAAATGTGTGGGCAGATCTACTTCCTCCAAAAGGTCTGTCACTAGTGGGATACCCCAAGCTAGAGTCCTTGGGCATCTCCTCTTTGCCATAACAGATCCAATACCACCTATTTCAGTTATCCATATACAATTACAGTAAAAGGCATAGTAACAATACAAAATCAGTGACTTCTGTCAACCCAGGCCTTTGCTAGGTATGTTGATAATTAATGTGTGCCGGTAAGGTGGTAAATGTGATCCATCCAAAGCATTGTTCAGTCTGGTGCCAGGCAATAGTGACATTTTCCTGTAAGCTGTAAAGGCATTGCAGTATGGAGCTACATGTCAACCTCAGAATGACACGCAGAACATTACTAAAGACTTGTTAGTAAACATCTGCCATGCAACAGGACAGATTCTGAAACTATTTCTGATCTAATTCTGAACATTTTATTGATGATGAAGTACACAACAAAAGACCACCAATGACTCTTGCAATCAGAACTTTTATCTGTGCATGCATTCTCTCAGTATAGTTATCAGCTACAGACATTTGTGGTGTTGCAGATTTTTTCATAAATGTAGAAAGATCTTTAAACTCATGTGAAGTAGCAGCTTTACAAATAATGCACAGGCTTTTTCCTTTTTGAGTAAAGCAGGCTAGATGCTAGACTAGACAAGAGTGTGAGTCACAGGCTCTGGACGCCATATGATTAGTGCAGTAACAAATGAACACAAAAGAGGACCCACATAGCCTTATAACATAATTAGCAGATCAGTGGCATGCTAAAACCTGTAGAAACTTTGTTTCATGCCTTGCTTTTTCTAAGCACTGCACAGATGGATAGCTACACGTCCGAAATAAAATCACTGCCTGTCTGCGCCTTATGGATCCCATATTTATTAAGCTTTACTGTGGCAAAGATATATATATATATATATATATATATATATATATATATATATATATATATATATATATATATGACTGACTTAAAAGTGAGTCTGAGATGCCTTAGCTTCACATACAGCTGGGACACTATCAGGCAGGAAGTTCTGTGATCCTCATTTCACAACTTTATACTGATTTAAGACTGTATCAAAACCTTTTTTAAAATCATGCAAACAGACATGTCTCTCACAAGTTAGCGGTTGTCTTCCACAATGTTATTTCTGATTCTTTCTCACCAGAATATATATATTTATCCATTATTCTACATTTATAATGTACAACTTTTATGTTTGCCATTTATTTATATTTATATTCATGTCATGCCTTAGCTATGTATGACAATTAACCTTACTCTTATACATATGTGTATGTGTGAATATGTATGTTTGTCTACATTTTATTTATTTATTCTGAAGAGACCCATCAAGTCCTTGTTCAGAATTAATTTTTAGATTACTGTTTTGAATTCAGTTGTATAGTACTTAAAACATTTTTTCTATTTAAGTCCTTATGGAGTGGCTGCAATGCATTCCAGTATAATTCAAGCTTGATCTTGGAAACTTAGACACATTTCACTTAACTTCAGCAATAACATCATGTGTCATACCATTTCTCCTTCACTGTGTTTTGATAAAGAAAAAGTTTTGTACCTCTTCCTATTTGTTAAGCCTATAAGTGATCCTTTTTTTTTCTGCTGATCTTACTGAGTAACACTACAAGTGTAGCTTGTTTTAATTTAATTACATTGTTATATCAGAATAAACTTGATTGAATTACCGGTCCTTCAACATGCTAATAAAGTCTTGCAATATGTGGTACAATTTATCTGTAGCTACTACAAGGTAGCAGTTTAGGTATACATGCTTTCTAATAGTTGTTAAATAATGGAGTCTCTTCTCAAATCCCAGTCTGTTTTTCCTTCTCATTTTCTTGTTTGGCTTGCATGACCTGATAATAAACTGGGAAGATGTCCTCACGTGATACTTTGATCCATCCAGTTTCACGAACATGATAGAGGTCGACATATCCTCCCGAGTAAGCATCCCGATGTGTGGAGTGGAAAACAGCACGGCGTGCCAATGAGTAGGCTTCTTCTACACTCATATCATAGTGGTATTCAGAATCTAGAATACTGTAAGCGTAGGGTGAGCCTGAACCAACAGAGAAAACATCTCCTGCCATCCGTGTTCCGTCACTGTAGACATAGTAGAGGGAAGGGCCTGTCCGGTCCCAGCCACAGAGTGTGCTTGCCACACAGAGGTCCAGTCCTTTGTACTGATACAGCATGTTTGCCAGCAGTTTAGAAGCACCAGCCACAGTAAGTCTTTGCCCATTCCTTAGTTCATAGAGACGACACTCACGGGCTAAGATATGCTTCCAGACAAAGCAGTCTGCTGATGTACCCGACGTAGTCCCTACCAGATGCTTATGGATAGGAATCACCTTCTCAGAGGCTGGACAGAACACCAAATTTCCACAGGATGATCTGGTGTCAGCTGCAGCAATGACTCCATGTTTGAATTTGAATGCCAGTGTGGTGGTACCATGCCCAAGTTCAAGGCTACATCCTTTAGGACCCCTGTCAAGCTGTCTTAGGAAGCTTGCTGGGTCAGTGCCAGGGGCTACAGAGATTCTTCCACTTTCCATTCCATCAGAGTAATTCCTTACAGTGACATAGTCTTCCTGCATTAGACGAGAAAGCCGAGCACGGCTGAAATATGAATTGCAGACATCTTCAAGGGCCATAACTGCAAATTAAACTGAGACAGATGTTCCTCTGAAAGGGGGTGTAGAAAAGCACACTAATCAAAGAGAGTTAAAGGCCAGTGATCTGTTCAGCACATATTTCGGAGCATGTTTGAACAAGAGGGGTTTTGTAAGGCATTAGCAGTCCCTTTCTATTTCTTTTTTTACCTTGAAGTGCTAAGCTGATATTTCATACAAGCTTTGATATTGCTGACTCAGGTTTACTCAGTTTACATGATATGAACATGTGATTATCACAGAGTTTTTTAGACTTGTTGTTTTTGTTTATACCTCAGCTCCAGTCCAGCTGTGAGTTTGCCTTTAAACACAATACTGTGATTCACTAATGCAAATTATGAGTTCAAAGCTGGGATAACAATCTCACTGACACAAAAGATAAGTGTAAACATTTTAGGCATAGTATCTGGCAATAAGATACAGATTTTTAGCCAACTAAATGTAGTAACCCCAGTTAATTCATTTTGATAGTAATAAAATATTAGTATTATTGCATACCTTGTTGTAACACCACATAATTAGTTATGAATAGTGTTCAGCACAATGACAGCAGAAATAATGTATCTTTTTTATAATACTTAATAACATACCATCTGGAGAGCGGTAGGGAGTGCAGAGAGGGGAAACAAGGGAGAGCCGAACAGTACCCCAACAGACCCTCAGAGCCTCCGAGGCATCGGGAGAACTACTCTCCTGATCCAAAAGGTCGTCCCACTGCACCGATCGATCGAAGGGATCCTCGCCACCGCTCTGAAGGATGAAGGACCAGGCGATCCGGACCTGGACGGACCGACGGCACTGAAGCGCTTCCGAGATCCTTTCTCTTCTCGCACCGGCTCGGGATCAACAGGCTCGAGGGCAGGGATTGCGATCCGGTAGGGTCGGATCTGTCGGGCGCATGTCCCACCGGGCGGCTCCAGCTTCAGCTCTCCAGGAACCCTCAGCAGGGGTCGCCCGGGCAACCCAGATCCAGGGGAAAAGAAGAGCAATAGGCTAGGGCAGGTTCAAGAGCACTCCCCATCTGCAGCTGGGCCTGGCTGAACCTGGGCATCATCCGGTCCAAGACTGCATCGGAAACCCTGTGTATAAGATAAAGAAGTCAACAGATCGTAGAGGTGACCCCATACGCCGATGACCTCGATAGAATCCTCCTCCTCCTCAGCGGAGGGGAGAAAAGAGGATCGGGGAAGGAGAAGAGGGGAGAGCTAGCAGTGAGGGAGAAGCCCTTGGAGGGAGAAGCGGAGCGAGAAGCTCGGGCCCGGCTAGAGGTCCTGGCCTCCTCGGAAGGAGCCCCCTCCCTCCCTCCTCAGTCTTCTGGGAGGAAGCTAGGAGGGGGGGGCGAGGAATGGGGTAGAATGGACCAGTGGGGGAGCTGTGGTGGGAGGAGTGGAGTCCGCCGGAGGTCGAAGTAAAAAGTCCCGCCTTTCGACGCCTCTCGATCTTCTCTGCCCTGGGGGGGGTGCCTGCTGCACAAATGGTACAGCCTGTGGAGAGAGGTGGTCACCATTTTACAAAAACACACCAGTGTGGCCATCAGGCGGGAGAGAGCGCACACACACAGAAACATGCTTTTTGGAAAATGGCCTCAGCCATACTTAACTTAAAAAAAGTAAAACAACACAACAACACACACACCACACACACACACACACCCAAACTAAGGGAACTAAGGAAGGAACCTTTTATAAAAAATATTTTTATTATACTAAGGGTAACGAGAGAAAGAGAAAAAAAAAAAGAAAAAAATAAAAAAAAATAAACAATTCACTTGCTACTTGTTCAAGGTCCAACTATCCACAATCAAGCTGCAAACTAGATACTGAGTCATGGAGGGTTAGCAGGGCAGTATGCATTAAGGGAGGGAGGAGAGCTGGAGGAGCTCGATTTAGAAACTTGAAACATCCTCGGATCCGACATCGGATCCCCAAGACCCACAGGCAGAACAAATGAAGCTACCACTTCTAGATGGAACGTTATGGTGAGTACATAACTTCTAATTTATACAGAAAAAAACAGCGGGGGT
Organism: Protopterus annectens; assembly: GCF_019279795.1. Classification (NCBI taxonomy): domain Eukaryota; kingdom Metazoa; phylum Chordata; order Ceratodontiformes; family Protopteridae; genus Protopterus; species Protopterus annectens. Next base: position 196,726,820 of record NC_056750.1, on the reverse strand, counting down.
CTAATGTGTGTAGTTTGCTTGAATTTCACAGCTAAACAAAGTCACTTGGAATTCTGTCCTTCATCTTGCCCCTCCAGGAATTCCAGGCATATTTAAATGATACAGCTCTACTAGTTATCACACTGTTTTATGACTGATTCCATCTATGAACACCTTATCTGTGAAAAAAAATCCTTTTGTCAAGATTAAATTATTATTCTTTGATATATAATTTTCTGTCAGTTTTGCTCTTTGTTTATCATGCAATCCTATTAATATTTTACTTCTTTGCCTTATATACCCATATATTGTCCCTTCTTTTTTCATTTCAGATGGAAATAGGCCACAGTCATAGGTGTGTACTAGGCTGATAGCCCTGGAGCCTTTACAAGCCTAGCCCATAGGATTACCATGGCATTGTGCCACCCAACCTTAGTTCCTAGTGCCTCTGTCGAGTAGCGCCACTGAAGTGATCCCCGGCATGAATTTTCGATTTCCCATCCACTCATTAAGATTTCTCTTGAAGAAGGGCCAGTGAGGTGCTCTGCTTGACATGTATGGGAAGTCTATTCCATAGCATGGGCAGTCTCTGGGTTATGAACCTGTCCCTCCAGCATGTTCTGTTGATTGTGGTAATGAGGCTGAGGTCTCTGGAGCAAGTGGTGCAGAGGGATTGGGATTTCTTTAGATGTAGCATTCTAACAGAGCTGGGTCAGACATGGCTTTGTAAGTCCAGCAGAGATCAACTCTAAGTAGGCAATATGAGATGGAGAATAGTTGGAGTTTTTTGAGTCTGTCCATATATGACAAGTGTTTAAGGCCTAGGATCCTCTTTGTGAGGTACTTTTGCGGCCTCTTCAGTTGTTGCAGATGTCTAGTGAGGTACATGCCAAATGGGGCATTGTACTCGATGATTGTCCTAATGAGGGAAGAGTAGAGGGAGACAATGACCTCTTTCTTCCTGGATGCAAAACCCTTAGTAATAAGATGTGCCACACAGAAGGACTTTCTGACCACAGTGGCAATGTGGTGGTCAAAAGAGAGGTCGCTGTCAACAGTGTGTTCCCATATCTTTTATAACACCTTCTGTGTTCAGTGGACTACCATCAATGTGGTAATTCAAGGAAACTGGGTTTTTCCCAAAGGTGATGAAGACACATTTTTTGGCACTGAGCTTAAGGCCATGGTTCTGACACCAGTCATTGGTCTCATTCCTTTCTGTAGGATGTCAATATCACTTGGGGAGTTAATAATAGCTTCCAACTTGTAATCATCTGCGAACTTTGTCAGCCAGAGTCCCTTCATGTTGGCCTGGACTTCAAAGAAGTAGATACCAAACAGGAGAGGACCCAGGACTGAACCTTGTGGGAGTCCACTCATGACTGGTCGGCAGTCTGACTTGGAATCAGCTACTTTCACACTGTGGGTTCTATCTGTGAGACAGTTTTCAACCCACCTAGTAATATAGGAGTTGATGCCTAGCTTAGTAAGTTTTTCTATGATTCCTGAGTGGGGAATGGTATAAAAGGCCTTGACCAGATCAACATAGGCTGTATGAACCACCTTATCTTCATCCACAGCTCTGGTGACTGACTCAATGAAGTCGACCAAGTTGAGCAGGCATGATCTACCTTTACAAAACCAAACTGTGTAAGATCCAGAGTTTGGAGATTCCGTATATCCTTGTTTATTAGGTCCATGATGATGCGTTCCATAGCTTTGCATATCAGACTCGTCAGACTAATGGGGCGATAGTTCCCAGAGTCTGTAGTCACTCCTCCTTTGTGGAGAGGGATGACTGTAGCAGTGCGCCATTTGGTAGGGACAAAGCCTGAGGTGAGGCTGTGACTGAACAGGGCACACAGGTGAGGAGCCAGTTCACTCTGTAGTTCATGTAGAACACAGCCAGGTCCCATAGAAGCTGTATTCTTGGCCTTGGACAGTGCTGTTTTAACCTGTGCAGCAGTAATACTGGGTGCCTGGCAATCTACTGGTATTGTGATTGATCCTTTGGGGGGGGTAAAGTTAGCACTGAATCTGTCCACCATTATATTTGCAATATCTGTTGGCTTGGTATAGGAGGTACCATTGTGCAGTAGCTCAGAGCAAATCTGGGTATTACCATGGAGATTCTTTACATACCTATAGAAGGCCTTGTGGATGTCTTTACTATCTGCTGCAATTCTGTTTTCATATCTAGCTTGAGGATTGGATAAGGAATCTCAACCTTTTGTTGAGGCTGATGAGAGAATTTTTCCAGTCTTGGGACTTCACCTTATTCCACATCAGTTTCCTCCTCCTGTTGTAGAGTTTGTTTATGGCAGGGGACCACCAGATTGGCTTCCTTTTTTTTGAGGAGAGCGTCTTAGTTCTATTGGGTATGGTGTGTACGTGCCTGTACAGTGCATTGGTGTATAATGTGGCAGTCATGCAACTATTCTCCATTTGCATGGGTGGCGTGAAGTTAGCCACCTCTGATTTTAGGAACCTAAAGTTAGCTTTGGAGAAGTTTTTTATGGTGGTTACCTTTGTTGAGGGGTGGGAGGGATGTGGATTTCTAAGGTGATTAGCTTGTGATCGGATCTGACCAGGAAGGAGTTGACTATTGGTGTAGAGCAATGGTCGCCCATGTTAGTAATGATCAGGTCAAGGATGTTGCTGCCTCTAGTGGGGGTAAGAACGAGCTGGTCCAGGGCATTGGAATTAATGAATTCCAGAAAGCGTTGGGCAAGTGTATTGGTACATGAGTAGTTTTCCCAGTTAATGGAGGGGTAGTTGAAGTCGCCCAGTATGAGAGTGTTAGGTTGGACCCTAATATTCTCCAAGTTGCTTAGGAATGTGAGTGTGAATCTTGGGGCATGGTTCGGGACCTATAGCAGGCTACAACCTGAATCACTGTCTTATCCAATGTTAACTGCACCTGAAGTCTTCATATGTACAGCAGCATACCATATGCCCACCACACCATATTTTAATTTAAAATTTTCTGCATATATTACTCCATATACAGTCTAACCACTGCTTTGGAAAGTGGTATCATCACAATCCTATTCTTATATACTACTCCCCATAGAAATACATGGCACACTTTGATTGGCTTTGGCTATGCTTAGTTATTTTTTGTCTTATTTTTTTATATAGTCAAACTTTGGAATATTATTGTGAAATGCAACACCCTGCTTTTATATGTGTAAAGTGATACTGTTACATTTTTGACCAGACCTCCAGTCTCATAATGTCCCTTTAATGCTAGTTCCCTTGTCACCCCCCCCCCCCAAATACACACACGTAATTTATAAGTCATCCATAAGGAGATTTAATTCAGTTTTTCAATCCCTTTGTGGGGACAGAAAAAGACAAATTGAACACTGCTGGTTCCAACACCACTTTTCAGTTTCTTACTCTGAATGGAAGGGTCTGTCTGGCCTATGTCACACAGTGTACTTGCTGTCACAGAGAGGTCAGTCATTTATGCTGATACAGCATGTTTACCTACCAGCAGTTTGAAATTGACAACCCCAGCAATTTCTTTTCATTACTCAGTAAATAGATATAACACTCTTGGGACATAGTGTAATTCCAGACAAAGCAGTGCACTGAACAACCACCTGTCAGCTCATCCATACAATTTACTACCTACTTGTATCCCTTTCAGTTTTGCATGAAGTCTGTGGTGTGGTATGAAGTGAAACAATGTTCTCATAGCTCAAAAGATTACATCTGTTGAGTTAACTTTCTTCATCTTCCATGCTAATCCAGTCTTGCATGGGTTCATTCTCTGACACTGCAGTATGGGGGCAGGGGTGGCATTCATGAAGTGCCATCCTTTAGATGAGATATTAAACTGAGCTCTCATCTGCCTGAGCTGGTGGTAGCTAGACTGGGTATTAATGATCCCTTGGCATGTATTGAAAAGATTAGAATGACGTACAGTATAGTAACAGCAACATAAATGGATTCATTAAAAATTACATCATAAATTATACTAAAAAATACATGCATATCTAATTGTCATCTTGGCCAAATTTCCCATATCCGCACAAATACCACACTGTGTCTCTACTGAAAACAGAACACAAGTTTACCGGGATTATCTTCCTAGCAAAAGCAAATACAAAAATAAATAATAATAAATAAAACTAGTTAGATTTGTTTAACAGGTTTTACTGCTGGACCATGTCAAGAAGCACATTGTGGTCCAATAACCTTACTAGTTTAAACTTCAGTACAACCACCATTGCTTTGTCCATTGCTGAAATCAGACTAACTGATATGTAGTTTCCTGGACTACTGCTCTGATTCTCATTTAAATCCATACCTTGACCACTTGTCTGCAGACCTCTAGAAGTATTTTTTCCCTGAGAAAGCTGTTGAACAGTTTAGTCAGCAGGTTAATTAGAAGCAAAGTGTTTTTAAGAGTTTTCTTATGTATGATCAAATTGTCCACAATAATTCATGCTTCACTGTTCATTCATTGTCAAGACGCATAACACCAAAAACCTAAAAAAGTAAAAAAAAAATATATATTTTTTGCAAAGTAGTAAGCGTCTATGCAAACACTGTGTGGGGGACTTTACTCCCACTCTCCTTGACTTACATATACGAACTCCAGTTGCACTACAGTAGTGAAAAAATGTCACTGGGGTGCACCTGTATATATATATATATATATATATATATATATATATATATATATATATATATATATATATATATGCACACACACACACACACACACACACACACACCTCTCATCTCTTTCTCTATAATATATTTCAGCCTTCCCCTCAATATTTATTATCTCTCATCTCTTCCTTTATAATGTCTCTTAGCCTCCCCATTTCACTGAACTGCTTACACCTCTTTATCCATAATCTCTCATACTCAGTAAATCAGTATTTTCCACTTTACTACTCTTCCTTAAAATCTGTCTCTAAACTTCTCTTTACTGCCCTTCATTTCTTTAATCCCATAATCATGCCTTACTATATATAGCTAAACTTCCCAACACCTCCTTGCCCAGACTACTTTTCCTTCACATCACTATCACTCCACTCACACCCTACTTTTTCTGTCAATACTTTCTCCTTTTCTTTGAATCACTTCACCTAGTTATGGCCCTTCCCAACTTAATCACAATTCCTGCTCCAGTGCTACTGACACACCTAATCTCCTATCATGTACACCTCCACAAAAACCCACTACAACCTCCAGGCATCTTTTGACAGGCTCAAGACACCACCCACTCTAACTTCACTATAATCCTCTCAACTTTCATTTACCTATTCAAGCTCAGCCATCCAGCACCAAAACTGTCACAATAGGTTATCTAAATATTGATTAGCAGACAATACACAATGACACCTCTAATGATGCAGTAAACTTGTAGAGGTTAACCCAGCCTATTACATCCCTAACTAGGTACAAGAAGCATTCTGACAGAAAGTGCACCTTAGATTGGATTCTCACTAACTCCACGAAACAAAATTATCTCATCTGGTGCTCTCCCCTACAACCTAAGTGAATTCCTCCCTACATTTGCTATAAGGGACCACCATAATATCCATAAACTCCGCTTCTATAAGCATGCTGACAATCTTTAGCCCCCCAAAAAAGATGCCTTCAAATCAAACTTAAACTAGAACCAACTACTAACCCTTCAACTAGACAACATTGTCTCTCTATTCAGCACCACTTTCCTGAATATTCTAAATGTTCATGCCCCTATAGGAACCAAAAAAAAAAAAAAATCAAAGCAAATCTTGCACCCGGCTCTCCAGACAAGAATGTATGAACTAGACAGACACATTATGGGAAACCTGGAGATAAAATAAGACAGAATTTCTCCTACAAAAATATAAATGCTGCAGAAATAGGCAAAGCAAAGGATTAAGTTAAACAAGAAATCATATTAAACCAATCTCTAAGCTTTAAATAATAATAATAAAAAAAATATATCCTATCTTCAGTTCAGCAATTACCAAATCCTGGCTAAGTCATCTAACCTAACCCAATCAATTCAGTCAAATGACTTGGCCTCCCAACTCAATGCACACTTCATCAGCTTGATAGCTTCTCACCTAAATCTCTCATCCTCCAATGCACCGCAACCTTCCTCTAAACCAGCATTCCACCATAACATTTTATTCATGGAGCCCATCTCTACCTCTACCATAAATAAAAAAAATACTTCTAAAACTGAAATGTACCACTGTTTCCCCAGATAAGTTACCAGGAGAATACATTAAAATGGCAGCAGATGATCTGACCTACTCAGTTTTAAAACAAATTAACCAATACATCAAAAAATCTTACATCTTATCCTTTAAGGGCAACAGTTCCACAGATTTTATCAACTATGCACCAATAGTGATTCTGTGTCCACTCTCAAAGGTCCTTGAGAAATGTGTCCATATACTACAACTTGCCTTCATTTCAGACAATAATCTGCTATCTCAAACATTAACTATAGCACTACCATGGCCATCCTCAACTTCATAAACACTATAAATCAAAACAGAATTGAGGGAAACTTAATCTCTGTGGTCTTCCTTAACCTTTCTTACGCAAAACTGATGTTCTGCTAGGCCTAAACACACCCATACTCAGTTGATTTTACAGCTACCTAGCCTTCAGACAACAGGCTGTTAAATGGCAAAATAAAATCTCATTTTCCTTCCCATAGAAGTTGGATTCACTCAGGTCTCTGTTCTAGTCTCTCTCTGTTATTTAACATGTCTGTGAGTGACTGTCACTCAACAAGCAAACATGTAAAAATCATTCAATATGTAGATGACACCATTCTGATCTGTGTTGCTAAAAAATGTGTGCACTGCAATAACTAACCCAGGATTCCCTTAATCTATTGAAACATGGCAATCTGATCCCCAACTTCTTCTAAACCCCAGAAGGTCCAAGCTCATCTTATTTATCCCAAAATAACTCGCTACCTAGAAACCCTTCTTCACTTTAACCTCCACAAACAACATACGTATTGCATTAGTAACACACACTAAGCTACAAGGTGCAATAATTGATGACAATTTGAACTTTGACCACTTTGTAAAAGATGTAATTAAAAAAATATATCAAAAAGTAGGCACCCTGTAGTGGATAAAACCTTACCAAAAAGACAATGATAGAAAATACATTCCTTCAACTTTCTTACTTCCAAATCTCCTTTATACAGCTCCTATTATCGCTAATCTTCAGGCAACCGAGACCAATCCCTATGAGCAATGTTACCGCAATGTAGCCAAATTCAGTGGTAATGTAAAATACAAGTCTCACCATTAAGTAACCCTACAGCAGCTACACTGGCTAGAACTTGAGGGTTGAAATAGGAGATGAAAAGTCAGCAAGCAAAGGAGAGTAGTAGTGCTGAAAATGAATTCATCCTCAAGTCTTGGTGAGTACCTTTGCAAGGTGGAAAACGCTCACCAAGGCGATACTGATATATAGACTATATTTATATACGTAACATATATCATGGACAGATGTAGGTCAAAAATTAAAAGAGATAGATGGGTGCACAAGACCCATGATAAAAAAAGTGCCCAATCCTGTATTAACTTAACTTTAGTCTGTATTTCTGTAGGTTCAACTTTTTGGCCTATCACACACATGATTAAATCCAACAACCTCTGCCTCCCAAGTTGTTAGCATTACAAGTGCACTCCACTGCACCCGGCAGATAATCACCTCTGCCATGTTTCAAACTCGGGCTCCTGTCAACTACAACCTACTGCACTAATGCACTAGGCCACACAGATCCTGGTAGGTGCACTGGTGCCAGGACTGGAAAAAATGACCGTGTAGAATCCTCAAAATATGGAAACATTCCTAAAACTGGGCCACACCAGGCCCAGGGGTAGGATGGGTCCCCCTGTTGTAGAAGGAAGTAGCAGTCCACAAAAAAAAATCACAAAAACTGATAGGCCAAAGAAGACCCATAGAGACGATAGAATGGACTATTGAGGATAAGAAAGAAATTATGTATTGCTACCATTATGCAAAAAGCTCAGAATTTCCAGACACAAGATATACAAAACGACTAAGAGAGAAATGAGAGGAAAAAAAATACTTCCGCAAGAAAAACTGTTAGAAGCTTCAAATGAAAAATTGCGTTCATTAATACAACAGATTTGTAAAAAACAGTATATAGATCGATAAACTTTGATCTGTTTGGAAAAAGAAGCATTTGAGGAAGTGTGAAAATATAAACAACAAAACATAGAGATATTTGAAAAGTATTCAAAAGAAATATGGACATGGGAAAGAAAGAGAGATTTGAAGTGGTGCAATATTTATGCAAAGGAGAAAGCCGAATTAATCAATATAAAGAAGGCAGCCCCAAAGATATTCAAAGAGAAATTCAGGCAAAGGCATTTGGATATGGAAAATTTCACAATAAAAAAAATGTCGCAAATATGGAACATAGAAAGGAAGATTAGTAAAGTAGAAGTTAAAAAATAGAAGTTGAAATTCTAGAGTGCCTGTGAAGTGAAGGATTTTGTGTAGAAAGTCTAACCCAGGTTACATCACAACATGATGGAGTGAGTCCCCAAAGTAAGGAGAAACAAGAACCTCAGGAGACATCTGCCGAAGAAATATGGACATAGGAAAGAAAAAGAGATTTAATATGGAGAAAGTAAACCTAACCAATACAAAAAGAGCCGAACAAAGATATTTGAAGAGAAATACAGGCAAAGGAATCCAGACATGGAAAACTTTACAATACAAAAAATAAGACAAAGAGGAAAAGTAGAAAAGGAGATCAGTAATGGAGAGGTTAAAGGAATAGAAATGGAGGTTATGGAGTACCTGCAAAGTGAAGAATTCAGTGTAGAAAGTTGAAGGCAGAAAGCACTGCAACAGGATAGAGCAATGGATATCCAAACTGGGGAGAAATTAGTGGAACAGGAAGCAATTGGTCAGGTGCCATATCAAGATATTTTGGAGCCTTCCACAGGAAACCAGTATAAACATTCATTTGAAGCGAGTCAGCAAGGAAAGGAACAGGAAACTGTGGAAACTCTGATGCATTCAATGTTGAGGAGTGATAGGATGACACAGGATGAAATTGAAGAGAAGGCGCCCACAAGAAATGGAAAACAAGAGATGTGCCCTCAGTTTGGGAGAAAATGAGCTAAGAGAAGAGTTCCTTGATTTAATAGACATGGATGGACATATTAAGATCAATGAAAGAAAGAGACTGCAGAAGGTCAATAAAACCCAAAAAGTAAGAAGTTTGATAAAAACAAATGAATGGAGTAGTTAGGACTGTCCATAGAGATCCATGTGATATAACAGAAGTAAACGGGATATATTACTGTGCAGCTAAATTAATAACTGATAAAGTCCTACCACAAGAACACAAGGTCGTGAGGGAAAGGAAGGGGAGAAATCGAATATCATCATAGAAGTATCGAATAGAGAAAACTATAAAGTAATTAAGACAAGAAGCGTCACTGTTAGAAGACTATAGAAGAGGAAATAGATCAACAAAAATACTAAGAAAGATAGATGTGATAAAGACAATCCACAGTATTAGAAGAGACCAGGATCTATCATGCACTATCACAAATAACAAACTGAACATTTCATCAGAGGCGGAAAAACTTAGAAGATGCACACATAAATATAAAAGAAAAGTACAAAATAAATAATTTATTGATGACCCAAAAAAGTTTTATAGAGAACCGGGAAACAAGGTAAAGGGAATTGAAAGACCACTGAAAAAGAGGAAATAGATACATTTTGGGGAAGTATCTATGAAGATCCTGTGGAACATAACAAAGATGCTAAATGGATAGAAGTGAAAGAAAGAATAAGAAGTTTAAAGGTTCAGGATTTGAAATGGCATGAAGTAACAGCCAAAGACATTGAAACAAAGTTAAGAAAAGCCTCTAATTGGAAAAACCCAGCTCAGATGCAGTACCTAACATTTGATTAAAAGTATTAACACAAAGATTTAGCCATAAGAACTATTTATATGCGCACCCCGAACAGCCACCAACCTGGCTAACAACAGGCAAAACAAAGCTCCTACTTAATAGTTAGCCTCCAAGCTATCCCAAAAATTATAAACCAATAACTTCCCTTCCAATGACGTATGAACTATACACGAGAATTGATGCTGACAGAGTTTGTGGTCATTTAGAAGAAAACTCAATTATGGTAATGCAACAGAAGGGCAATAAAAGAAACTCATATAGAACAAAGAATCATTTGTTGTTAAATAAAGTCATACTGGGGAACTGTAAAAGGGGGAAGGATCTAAGTATGGCATGGATTGATTATAAAAAAGCATTTAATAGCATCCCAAATTCATAGATTAAAGAGTGCTTAAAACTGTATAAGATACACCCTACACTGATCGACTACATTACAGTGAACATGAAACAGTGGCAAACCACTTTGCAATTAATTCATGATAAAGGACAGATTATTGTCCCAGGGATAAAAATTCAAAGGGGGATATTCCAGGGTGACTCTGTCACCATTGCTATTCTGCCTTGCCATTAAACCATTAAGCTGTTTACTTAACAGCTTAGGCCATGGCTACAATTTGGCTCCTAGAAAACAATAAGTGTAAAGACTTCTCATCTTCTCTTTGTTGATGATTTAAAACTGTATAATTCATCAGATGAGGAACTAAAAGCACAGCTGTAGGTTACCAAAACTTTTTCAGGTGATATAAGAATGTCATTTGGTCTTGATAAGTGTGCAAAAGCAACCTTTAAAGCTGGAAAACTGCAGCACCAGGAAAACATCAGTTTGGGACAAGAATGTGATGTAAAAGAATTTGAGCAAGAGGGAGTGTATAAATATTTGGGAACTGATGAAGGATCAGCAATAAAACATGAACAAATGTGAATAAAGCTTAGTAAGGAATACTTTAGAAGACGTAAATTAATTTTGAAAACCGAGTTGACATCTAGGAACAAAATCCAAGCTATAAACCAGTTTGCTCTTCCTGTCCTAACTTACAGTTACGGAGTGATTGACTGGCCCCAAAATGTGTTGCATATATTAGACAGGAAAACAAGAAGGATGCTTCATGCTTACTAAATGATTTATAAAAATCAGTGTTTACCAGCATTATGTATTCCCCATTCTGAAGGAGGGATGGGCCTCCTTGAAATTGATTACTTGTGTAGATCTGCAGCTGTGGGACTGCACACATATCTGCTGATCTCACAAGACCCAAATGTAGTGAAAGATTTGAAATATGAGGAGAATAAATCTAAGATGACTTCTCTGCTTAATTTAGCAAAAGCATATCGGTGTCAAGCAGGAATGGAAATCAAACCAGAAGTAGATAAAAATCAGGCAGCAACTGATTGTGCCAAAAAATAAAAGAAAGAATATAAGGTGAAGGACAAGATGAGAAGGCAAGAAATGTAGAAAAAACAAATATAGTTGAAAGTATAGAAAACTTCTGGAAGAACCTCATGTTGATCAGGAACGAATGCAGGAATGGTTAAGTAGAGGCAAATTCAAACCAAGAGATGAAAGGTTAATATTGGCAGCCCAAGACAGTGGGCTACGTACATGCTGGTTTACAAAATCCATTGAACATGTGGGAGAAAGAGACAAATGTAGGTTTTGTAAAACCAAATTGGAAACAGTCACACACCTTGTTGCTGGTTGTGACATATTAATGGCAGAAGGACTGTTGCACTAGGGATTGTGCAAACATTATGGTATTGAAGTGGCTGAAAAACAGTGGAAACATAAGCTGCAAAGCATCATAGACAATGGTGAAGTTTATATCACATGGGATCACCCATTACCAACAGTTCAAATGACAGATGCTGAAAAACCGGACATAGTGGTCCAAGAAAAGAAGACAAAAGTAGCATTGATCATTGAAATCGCCACACCCAGTGATTACAGTGTCTTGCATATAGAGATACACAAAGTCATAAAATATTAGGACCTGTAGGCAGAAACAAGAGCCATGTGGAAGAAAGATACTCAGACAGTTCCAATAGCAGTAGGAGCAAAGGGTCTTATAAAAAAGAATCTACAATCATATTTAGATATATTACCATTCCATGCAACCCTGTACGAATTGCAGAAGGAGTAATTACTGGGCACATTGTGGGTACTGTGAAGGGCACTTTTGGGTGACATCAAAGACTGAAATAATACTAATTTCATGAACTTTAATCATACTTTGACTTAGGAATGGGGTCCATTCCCATCATGGTATTAGAAACCCAAATGATTTGGAGAAATAAAAAAAGAGGTAGAACTCCCTCATTTCCGGACTCTGTCTCAGCTACTTACCACCCATATCCTTATTCACAGCCCTCTAGTGCTAGACTACAGTCAAGGTCAGCAGGGTCTTCTTTCCCTGCTGATTTTGTCAGGCTCATTCCCTTGGCTGTGGTTTTATCAGATAGTGGGTAGGGACAGTGGGAATCTTGTTAATCCAGTCATTCATGTCACAAATTCGATTACAAGGCATTTGGCTACCTTAAGAGAGTCATAGTTACTCCCGCCATTTACCTGTGGTTCATTGAATTTCTCAGAGGACTGGGCACACTCACATCCTTCAACACAACTCACCAAACAGGCTTCTTTGCTCAGAAGATGAAACAAACTACTTCTAATAACTAAATCAAACAACTCTGCTGATGACTGTCCCTATTCCTTCTACATCTCTAAAACTGGAACCTTATCCCCTTGCTCTTAAACAAATACCACAGGTGAAAACTTTCAAATATAAATTAAACAGTACCTAATCAACACCTAGTTATGTTCCCTTTCAGTTCCTGGCTAGACAAAATGTCCTATCTATCCACTCAGTGTATTCTAAACTAACCTAATCTAAGGACAATATACTGATATATTGTATTGCAGCCTCTATCTCTTATCATCCTTTCTTCCTAAACCACTTACTTTCCTCTACCATTTCCTTACCATTTCTGTCTCTTCTCCGCACATCCCCCTGTATTTTTATTGCACTCTACTATTCCTCTACAACACCTCCTGGATCAACTGCCTGAATTTTTCTCTGCCTTCTTTCATCCCCTTTCACATCACATCTGTTCTATTTCTTCCCTCTACCTAGCCATAGGTACACTGTATCTTCTTACTGAACCTTTCCAAACCTTTCTCTCACTCAGCTTATCTACTAATCACCTGTTTCCGCCTTTGCCACATCCAATGTATGATCCGACCAATTTCTATTTCTCTGGTGTTGCATCACAAACTTGTTTTTTTACTTTGTTTCTCCTGCACACTGCTGTATAGCTATAACTTCCACTAGTATGTTACTTAAATACTTTTTCCTCAAACTTCACTTTTTAAAAGCATGCCATAGCAAATGGCTTCCTCTTTCCTTTCCCCTTACTTTCTTTGTTTTGACCAATTGCTGTATTAATGTGAGTAGATTTTATTCAAGAATTACAAAGGATTTTATCTAGTAATATGTGTGACAAACCGAAATGCTGCCAGCCCAGCTAGCTGGAATTTTGTAAATAATCTTATGTCATTTGTGTATATTGATATGATCCATAGGCTTGTCTTACAAATGTAAGAGAACTATATGTTATGTGTGTATTAAACTGCTGGTGCAGAAGTGTGTGTTAAATTGTATGTTATGTACTGAGTTTCAAGAATGTAACCACAGTGTACCCTACTGGAAAAAAAACCAGTAATGTATATACCTGTGCAAATGTATGTTTTAATAGTAGTAGCTGGAACATACAGAGTTAACTTGCAAACCCTCAAGAAAATAAGTTGAAATTGTTTACGATTGTGGTATCTCTCAATTTCAGCTAGGAGACAGGACGTCTATTGCTAGAGGTTTTTTTCTGTTGTCTGGAAACATTAAAAATTACAGTGTTTAACTGTTTTATGACTTCCAGTTCTAGGCAAACTTCCAAGAGATAAGTATTTTTGACACAGAGGTGTTAAAATTTAAGTTTCTGTTAGCCTGGGAGCTGAAGGCAGAGGTGACAAAGAGTGATGCCGTCCAGTTGACCCAGCAGGAATGTGTTGTTATTAATTTAAGAACTATCTCTCAGAGAAAGTCTTTGCATTTTGCATCTTATCTTGGATCTGAACACATCCATCTTCGATACTTCTCATCTGCATTTGCCTTGTTCTGTAAGTAAGTTATTTAGGGCATATTATTTCTTGGATATAGATAGGAATACAGTAAAGATTAGTTTAGATGTTTTCTGTATTTATTTGAGACTGTCCTGCAATGTTGTTTTAAAGTATTTCCTATGATTCTGAACTCTGCTGTCACTGTGTTGAATTATTGAGTATTGTCTTGTGCTTTTATTATTTATTATTAAATATATTTAAACCTTTTAATTGTGACTGGTTTATTTAGAGAGTATTTGCACATGTATTTGGTGACACTGTATAGGCCACTGAAATAGCCTTAAAGTCTTGGTCACACTTACCATTTGGATTATAGTAATATTACACAGTAGAATTGGGCACCCTTTGGGAAGGGCCTTATAGTAGCTGATAAAGAGCTGTCTGGTGGCAGTGATAACTACTTTTTAGTCTGGGCAAAAGGGGGCATTGCTGGTAAACCCTCTTTCAGCATTTTCCAGGAGTGTATGTGTGTGTTTGTATACAAGTCAAATCTCAAAATGTGTGTGTGTGTGTCAGCTACTTGAGCAGGGACATGAAGCACTGGTTGGACAGAGAGGGTGCTGGAGGTTTTGGCTTGCCCACTCGGCTGAGATCTTAACCCTATAGCTATGCCAGTGGGAAGTCTTATTGGGGATCTGGAGAGAGAGGGAGAAACCAGCCCTAGACTGACTGTGATCTTTGTGTGCTCCTAAGGGAAATTGTACTTTACTGTGTGTGTTCTTGTCATCCTCCCAATGTGCACATTCCTCACTGTTGCTAGTGGTGAGGATTGAGGCTCCTTGACTACTGGGCCAGTGCAGGGGAGTCACAATATGTATGCTTGTCTTTTGTAAAATGTGTTTATGTTTTACTAAGAGTTCATGCACATTAAATTGGATTTTCCTATCTTACCATGGACTATCTTTATTTATTTACTCATGCGTATCTGGCTCTATATTGTTCATGAACTTTGAATATCGTGTGTGTGCTGCATGGTCGTTACCACTGTCTGGTTCATTTTTGCTGTTTTTACTATGAGTTCTGTTTGCACTCATTTTTCTGAATTGTTAAAAGTCATTGTCATTTTTCTTATGTGATTTTTTGCATTTTTATACATGTATTTATATTTGAAGCTTATGCCCAGAGAGACACTCTCGGTAATCATGTGTTAATAAAGTAACATAAATAAATGTAAATCAATATACTGGAGAAGGTATACCATTGCTATTTATTAAGTGGTGCCTGGGGCTGGGATATTCAGGGTTATTAAAGTATTTATATTTAAGCACTGTACAATTAATCTGAACAAAGGCAGTACACAAAATTAATAAAGAAATACACAGACATAAATGACAGCAATAGGGACAAGAGAATCCAAATAAACAGAGAAACATAACAAAAAAGTTAAGAATTTACAGTTCAAGAACTATATTTCTCAAACTGGATATGCAAACGTTTATGACCAGGGTATGCTAAACATGCACAATAAAAGCATCAAAACCTCAAATATAAATATCAGACTATCAACGTGCCAATGTATGATATAGGCTGTGGTCACAGGAACACATTAGAGGCCATCAGTTGTTTTCCTACAAAGAACAGTGCACATGAAAAAAGGCTACATGTAAATATTATAAACATTTAAAGACATATTGAAATAAACATCCATACTTCTTGCAATGCTAGTACTAATTAGAATAAAGCATTTATAAAACAATGTTAAAAAATATAGGAAAGCAAAAATATCTGAAGCATAAAAGCCAAACATTCAAAAATATCTGAAGTAATAAAAGCCAAGCATCTAAATTAAAACTGGAACAATTGTTGACATATCAATGAGGCATTATTTTTTGCAATGGGAGTTGTCTGAGTTCCTATGATCTTCCAACATTTAAGATAATGTGTCACATGCACATTTTTCGTTTTCCATTTTAGGGGCACTATAATTATTTATTTTTCAGAGTAAAGAAATATTACTCTAAAAAAATAAATAACTAAACATGGAAAGAGCCCCCCTACAAGCCCAGCTGCATGGCATCCTATGCAGTTGCCTGGTTTGCTTAGTAAAAGGCCATCCATGAATCAAACCGCCCTCACAGTCATGACTGTTACCTTTAGAGAGTAATCGATGCTTTTAGTAAACAAAAAATAAATACATTAAGCAGTGTTTCTTCATTATCATACTCTCCCTATAAAGCTAAAGAAATCGTAATAAACATCAGAACCATGTGAAGTTTTTAATTACAGATGTTTTAAATTTAATTGAGATATAAAGTCTCTTTTTTCATTTCACTTCCATGAAACAGGACCTTTAATCTCAGAATGTAGGCTGAACTGCACTCTAACAACAGAATGCAGGATTATGAGTTCATGCACTCGATATCAAACATTCTCTAAAACAGATTACAAGAAAAAAGCAGTGAGGATTTATAATCTTTTACATCTCAAACAAAGAGAATATCTGATATATTCACCTACACAGGAAAACATGACCTCAGATGCACAGATGGATTTCTTAAATACATTTTGGTTGGTTATTTTATTCTTTTTTTTTAGAAAATGAGATTGAACAATAAACAATCTCTACTGGATTTTCAGTATTTAAAAAGGGTGAATTAATGTACAGGGATAGCACAGTAAAAAGAAATGCAACTAATCTAGCATGAAATATGTGTGCCAAGACAGAAATATTTTTTGTGAGCCACCATTCTGTTTGCTAACTAATGCTCTTAAAAAGGAATGGTTAGCAAACAGGAGATGACAAAAAAAAAAAAAAAACTAAAGCAAATAACTACAGCAATAACAATTACAAGGCCATTGCCTTTCCCCTTACTAACAGTGCTTATTGAAAGGCCACATTTAGTAAAGAAAAAAATATTACATAATTATATGATAAATGTCCATGTCAATTAATATTCAAAAGTGTGCATGCTGATTGGACACCCTATCAGCATGCCCATTGTAAATCAAACATATCCCAATGGAAATAAGACCAGCTGCTCAAGTCTTCCTGAACAGCTGTCTTTCTATTAGAATATGCTAATTTAGTTCGACAATGAAAGCTTTTATGTGGGAAAAAGCAAAAATATGAGTAATATAAGGGACATTCTGTGAAAGTCTGGACAGTTCAGACTTATGATTACTGGTTTTATGAATATGCTCAATAGTACTGACCATAACCATACCCCTAAACTACCAAGAATTTTAATGAATGTCCCTGAATTTCTTCATATTTTTGCCCTGTCCTAGGTAAAAGTTTGATTTTCTGGTAAATCACTGATGATTTTTGCCAGTCATTAATGCCAGACAGGGTTTCATGCATCCACTAGTTCAAAAAAAGGGCACCTTGATGCCAAAACCTGTTCTACCTTTATATTCTTAAATGAATACTGGCCACCCATTCTGACATTTGTATCTCTATTTTTTGTTTGCTTCATTAAAAAGAAGCCCACACATAAGTGGGTAATATTTCTTAAATACCATGTTTAACATGATGAAATCAATTTTTATTTTTTATATAAAAAGCATTTGCAAAAATCATAGTTGATTTCTAGACAGTTATTCAGAAAAATAAATTAAAAAAATTTAAATACTGAAGTCTAAAACACTCCTAGCATATTTACACTGTGTGGATATCAACATGCATGCAGGAGACCTGTACATCACTTTGGAGGTCAAGTCTAATTACAGTGCCCTACTACATACTTGTGGGACAATTATTTAATTAATATGAGATATCTGGGTCTTTGAAGCCGTGACATCATGTTATTGCTGCAAGGGATATGTGCACCTGTAATTTCTTTAAAAGGCTATTGCTATATGTCTCTTTCTCACATGACTTTACCTGCTGCTAAGTATAACCAAACACACATGATACATAATGCAGTCATCCCTGTGACTAGGGAATCGCAATCATGCACAATGTGTGGATAATTATGGATTCCAACACATGCCTTACTAAGGCAACAGCATACAGAACATTGTCTGATGGCCTCATACCACAGGAAAATCCATAGTAGCTTTTATGGGAAAGCAGAATTAGCTGCAAGTGCCACAGGAGACGTCTGAATTGTAAAGGCACTTTTGACATGATGACCTCATCAGTGTGCTGCACAGGAGATGTTTGTGCTAAAAGTAGCATAAGAGGATGGTGACATCCTTGCCCCTGTTAAAATCTTTCTCTGCCTGGAAGTTGATGCAGCATATCTGTTGAGGAAGCTATACATAACTGAAATTGAATGCCAGCATACAAGTTCACCACTGTGAGATCTGAACCTCCTAGCTATCTATTTGCACAATCTAGGGAACAGAGCATTAGCCTCAAACAGCCCATGCAAAGTCTGATTCTTAAGGGGAGAGAATGCACTTGGAAAAGGATGACCTCATCAGTGCATTGCAGAGAAAATGTCTTACAAGTAGAATAAGGGGGTGGTAGAACATTTGCTCAGGGTAAATTTCTGTTATACCTGGAAGCTGATACATCACATTTGTATAGGAAGCTGTATTGTACCTGATATTGTAACCGTACACACATGTTCATCACTGTGAGATTTGAATCTCCTACATATCTAGTTACACAGTCATAGGGAACACAACATTAGCTGCAATCACTACAGGAGAAATCTGACTCTCAAGGGGACGGAGTGCACTTTTGATAACATGACCTCATCAGTGTGTTACAGAGAGGATGTTTGTGTTAAAAGTGGGATAAAATGCAGAGAGAGTTGTGTCCAAAGTTAAATTTATTCTCGAGTGAAAGTGGACACAACCCACACAGCACATTTAATGTTGAGGTGTTACTTACCTGTCACTAAAACTATACACACACACACACACACACACACACACACACACACACACACACACACACACACACACACACACAGACACACATTCACCACGGTGAGATTTGAACTTCCTACCTATCTAGGTACAAAATCTTAAGAACACTGTATTAATCACAAGCACCACAGGAGAACTTGACTTTAATGATGTGAAAATGCACATGTGTACTTAGTAAAACTTCACTGTTTGGAATATCTGATACAGTGCAGCATAGGATTTCGGACAAATGCTTGTTTGTGGACAAGCCAATGTAACAGCACTGTGCTTGCTCCATGTAATAACATACTTCTCTGCTAAGATTTATAGACTGTCATTCATGTACATTGCATTACTGTGGGAGACATGTACCTGTTTCCCAGTATGGGGTGTCAATGACAATAAAGCAAACCATACCATAGTTATCTTACCAGCTGACAAAGGAGGGGCTGTGGTCGTCATGAATATGGGATACTATCTAAATGAGGGTAGGGGACAACTATCCAACCCAAGATGTTATATGTTAATGTCTATAGACCCAACCCCCGTATTCAAGAGAGAGATTGATATGTTTATCAATCAGGCAGTGGAGGAAGGTATTATTAACAGCTCTACTCGAAACCATCTTACCGTAACGGATCTGCAAAAACAAATATTATATTTACTTCCTAAAATTCACAAATCACTCACCCAGCCTCCAGGCAGACCTATTGTGTCGGGTATTGGTTCTCTGACTGAACCCCTGTCAGTATTTCTGACCACGTATTTAAAACCACTATTGACTTCAGTCAGAGCTAGGATTCAGGATACTACACAATTTCTCAAAATCATATCAAACACACAACTTGAGCCTGGATGGCTGATGTGCACCCTGGATGTAAAGGCATTATATACTAGTATCTCCCATTGGGCTGGTTTACAAGCTTTACATTATTGGTTGGAACATGCTGCCTTGTACCCCCCTGGCTTTAATACCTTACTGGTATGTATGGCAGAACATGTCTTGAACAAATTTACTTCCAGGGTGAATGTTATTGGCAGTTGCAGGGCACTGCTATGGGGGCTTCTTTTGCCCCCATATATGCGGATCTGTTTATGGCTTTTTTTGAGGAATGCATGATTTATGATCCCCTTCATAACATCTTTCAAGTGGAAATAGATATCTGGCGCAAATATTTGGATGACTGCTGGATGGTGTGGTGAGCAGATGTGGCATATTTACAGGAATTTTTGGAATATCTTAATGATAATTTGTGGGGTATTGAGTTTACTCTTACATCACATCATGACAGTATAAATTTTTTGAATGTAACTGTGTATAGGAACGAGGATCATACTCTTAGTACAAAGACGTTTCGTAAATATCCACAATACAACAGCTTGCTCCATGCATCTAGTTATGACTCCACAGCATTCCAAAGTCACAATTTATGCGTATTAAAAAAATCAGCTCATCTACACAGGAGTTTGAACATGCCAGACAGGATTTGTGTAACAGGTTTTTGGATAGGGGATACAGGGAGTCCGATATTGCCATTGCCAGTGATTGGAGTTCTGCTCAGGATAGGCACACATTGTTGGAGTACACACAGCATAGGCCAACACAAGAAGGTCAAAATCTTAGGTTTGTGACAACCTGTGGATGTAATAATAACGTCATTAGGAATGTGTTAGATACTCACTGGAATATACTGATGGCCAATGATCAACTTATGGAATATTTGGGCCCCAGATGCCAATTCTCTTATAGACGTGGAAGAACTTTAGGTGCTCATTTTTCGCACTATAAGTATAAGGAGAGTGGGGAAGTATATATTTTTATATATATTACATTTTTTGTGTATGTGTGTGTGTGTGTGTGTGTGTGTATATATATATATATATATATATATATATATATATATATATATATATGTATGCAGTTTGCTTGTATGTTTATATATGTATAAAATAACTTTTTCATATGTATTTTATTTACATATGTATATATATATATATATATATAGACATACATTTCTAACTTATATTCATTGTTTTATATACATATTCTATGTACTTGCTGTTTCTGGGTAGGACCATCATTGGTTGGGGGTGTGTATATATATAGTTTCATTATGCATTTATTTTGTAATGCTTTTTCACTGAAGAAGGCTGGGTAGCCGAAACCGGTTTGAATAAAGTATTTCATGTAAATTATACTTGATTTTTATTTACAAGTGCTTGATGTACTCTTTATGCTGGCCACTTGTGTTTTGAAGTGTCAATGACAATCACAACTTTAAAACAGTAGATTAGGTAAGCATTCATGACAGTTCATTCTGTGATAATCACGTGCAAATAGTAAACATTTATAGTATCACTGTTAGTTGCCTTGTTTCATGGTTGGACAATGTGCATTGACATTACAAACAGACACTTCCAAAATAGGACATTGCACTTAATACCAGTGATGGATTATGTGTGAAAAGGTTACCCAGAGTTGTAACACAGCTACAAATTAGCCATTTGAGTGCAGACATACATTAACGGACTAGATTATCCGAGTCAATATCACAGTGAAATTCAGATATCTTTGTTTCGAAATTCAGCAAAGACATACAAAAGTTTTACAACCTACACAAGGAATTATTTGTTGTAAATATTTTTTTTTTACTTTTTGCATGAAACACAGTGCTGGCAAGTTCATTTGTGCTGGTGATGGTAAAGTATAAACACATACATAATCATATGTTGGGGTGTTGACCTTAGTTTGGGAATTAATAGTAGTCTATGGGGCTTTGTGCCAACCTTCACACTAATAAGCAGTATACACATAAAACCATGTCTGAATCTGATGGAATACAAAACAGATGTGTTATGGTCATGTTTCAGGTGTCATGATTTACACATTTGATATGACAGTTGCAGTTCTTCAATACTGATATGTATGATGCAGATGTATTCTGAAACACATGTGGGACCAGACATGTTATTTTAGATTGCTGATGAAAACATGGCTTATAAAAACCAGTTGGAATCAAGGAGGTTTACTGGGTGACACAGAAGGCGTGTGAAGAGGTGGGCAGTTGGTGACGGGAATATACATGAAAACATAGTAAGACATTAGTTTATGGTTCTTTTCTGCACGGATTTGTGTTGTGTTACTGTTTGCTCTATCATAATAATTACTCAGGCAAGATCTGTACAAGACAATGTTGACAACAGGGAGCAACACCTTAATATAGCAGTAGGATAATGTTTACTTAAGAAAATGTGCAGCCAACAATTACACCCACAGGAGTTATACAAAACATTCAAAAACAGTTTGGCAGCCATCTGGATTTGAACCTTGACAGTATATTCCAAAAAAAAAAAAAAAACACACACACGAGTATTATCTAACCGCACCACATAGGAACTTGTGCTTTAGAAAGTTCAAATCTGACAACAGACTGAAGAAAAGGAGAATGTATGTGTTAGCCTTCATTATCCTCATGACAGCTGTATGCTGTACATTCAACTCTTCAGAGACTATTGACACAAAGGATGAAGATACATAGACGGGGGGGGGCAGGGACCAAGTACTTTGACAGAAGCAGGATAATGGTGGCTCAACACAATATGTAGCCATACAACAGTGTAACAAAAACAGTCAGTAACACTTAGCCAATGCTTGGATTAGAACCCTTGAAAGTATGCAAAAAATCAGTCTATAGATCTGAGCATTATCTCATCATACCAGAAAGGAACTCCTGTGTCCCACAATTTAAATCACACAGTTGAAGGGACAGTGAAAACAAGCAGAAGGGATGAACAGAGAGAGAGATGGCGACAGAAACAATATTGTTTCTGGGACATGTAGGACCATCTTTATGGGTGTTGCTGTTACTTATTTCCTCATTATTAATCTGTCGTGCTCTGTGCAATAAAATCCTTGCTATAGGGGGCAAGAAGGGTTAGGAAAATGCAACCAGTATTAAAACATAAGTGGGATGGGGGGGCTTACTAAGTCACATTGCTGGGGATGGGATGTTTTTGCAAATGTTTTCTTGCTGTACTGTTCAAATGGTATGTTGATGAAATGTAAGTGGAGAGAAATACAAATGTTTGCAGTTAACCATATGATAGGTAGGAATATCCACAAAATAATGCCCAAAGTGTGTGTAAATGAATGGCAATAACTGTACTGCAAATAATCCACTGTTTAATGAATTAATTTGGTTAAGTGCTTTCATATGATTCAATTAGCAAAATTTCAGCAGAACTAAATATAATACATATAAATCACCATTTTTTAAAACATTGCCTTAATCATGTGACAGATGTTAGCCTGATAGGAATATACAATATCATGAAATAATAATTTGACATACAAGTGTAATCAAATCCACAACACTATGCAAAACATCAGCCTACAGACAGGGGATGTATCTCAGCACACCACATAGGAACTTTTAGTTCATTTCATCCATATTCTTAAGTATTTTAAAGTAGCACCTTTCCTCTGCCTTTACTCTGTATTCCTGTAACACAGCATATTTCAGCACATTTGCATGAATCAAACCGTACTACTGTGGCTAAAACTAAAATCTTCAGCTTTTGCCATTGGAGGTTAAATGGCATGTGATGTCACTCAGCATTGGTGCACTATGCCAACCTCTGCACAAATGCTGAGAACAAAAAGTGAAAGCTTTCCAGTGGGTCATTTTTCACCATGAGTGTTATGTATGATTATATTTTTTTGACCAGATTAAGTATGTAAAAAAGCGGTTGATAAAAACAGTAGTAAAAATGTGGAGGGGGAAGCAGTGGGTATGCATAAGGGAAAGAATACAGGAATTTATGGGAAGATGGTGGGAGAGCATTATAGCTATCCACTTCTTCAGAACATAAATGTAGTATTTCACAGACAATTCATGAATTTTGAGTCAGCTCACCAGGGATGAGTGACAACAGAATTAATATTGTATAGCTAACTGGACCAAATCAAGTGTGTCAAAGAATCACACACACAAAGAAGAGAGCTATGTATATATTTTTTTTGGGACAGGTGTTCATTATTTATTTATTTTTTGAGAGAGGAATGCAGGGGAAGCTACATAGGAATGAGAGAGTTTGGTATGTAGGGTAGTTTAGGTCATAGGCAGAGACTTTCAGAACATACAAGACAGAAAGGGATGGTGATGGACATAAATGGCTAGGAGACACCATGACTGGGGATAGGTAGGGGAACATAGTGCTGCATCCAAATCCAGCCTGAGAACAGTTAAAATCTAGTCCTCACTCTTAATGCTGTCATCAGGGACTCTTGTGTCAGTTGCCTGGGTCAGTGCCAGATGTGACATTGTTTTGACAATATGACACAGGATCTTTTCAACCCTACCGATTCTGGCACCAAGACCACTGTACATCATGTCCTCCACCTTCCCTGTCAGCTTCTGATGGGTTACAAAATCACCATGTCTACTACTACTTCTCTCAGAGGGTACCACTGCAGCAGTAGCCAGGGCTGAGCTACCTGACAGAGGTGGAGTAGGAGGGGCAGGAATTGTAGAGGCAATGCTGACATGTTGTGACCCTGATGTGCTGGTTATCTGTGATGCCTGTTTTGGTGCCACCATAGCCACCTGCAGAGGTATGGCTGGTTGAACCCTAGTGGTCAGTCTGCTTGCCTGTGCTGATGGCCATTTTGTTTTCAGCATTAATGTATTAACAAATATGTGTGTGTGTGTGTGTGTGTGTGTGTGTGTGTGTGTGTGTGTGTGTGTGTGTGTGTGTGTGTGTGTGTGTGTGTGTGTGTGTGTGTCTGCATGTGTGAGATATATATATATATATATATATATATATATATATATATATATATATATATATATAAAATGATAGGGTGGAGGAGACAAAATGAGAGAATTAGATTAATGGCATGTCACATTAATTTATTATTTCAATACATAAACCAATATTAGAAATATATAAGTACACCTTTGCAAAATCCATATATGAGGAGCAGGCATTAATGTGTAATAAAAATCAATCAGAATGGTATGATTCGACTAATAGATTCATATATTTCACTGTGCCATATCAAATATCTGTTTAAAAGGCAATACTTTAATTTGCCAA
Organism: Protopterus annectens; assembly: GCF_019279795.1. Classification (NCBI taxonomy): domain Eukaryota; kingdom Metazoa; phylum Chordata; order Ceratodontiformes; family Protopteridae; genus Protopterus; species Protopterus annectens. Next base: position 196,701,815 of record NC_056750.1, on the reverse strand, counting down.
CATTTGATTTTTAATGTCGTGCAGTATTGCTGTTAATATATTATAAAGAATATCATGAAAAAATGTAATGTGTGTTTCTGGGTACTGAACCAATGCACGATTAAGCTGATTTACTCATAGTCTAATACAATCACCAAGAGATATTGAAGCAGGCATGTATGCTTGATACGAAAGTTGAGGTTTGCCTGCTCAAGATCACATAGAGTGATGGAAGGAAAATACTTCTCTGCCTTGTATTCAGACCTGATGCTTGCTTAACTCATGCCTCTCTGAGGTGAGTTAGTTTCTTCTGATTTGACTCATGGTTTTCTGCTATCTCTGCTGCAGCTGTACAGTGGAGAAAAGAAAACAATTGATATTTGAAAGCATGATAAATAACTGAGTTGGTTGGCCAAGTAATACCACATCACACAGAGGTGATGGGTTAGCATGCTTACACAAGTGAGAGGAGTTTGCAATCTTAAGTTCATTCTCCCGATGACTTAAGAGGTCCTGCTTGTGCCTCTTTATGTCAGTGTAGTGGTGACAACATTGCTTCCCACACCAAGCTATTTCAAGCCTCAGTGAGATCCAGTATTATCCCCTGCAGCAACTTCTGGCCATTGTGCTTTACAGGGAGTGCAATAAAAATCCTGGACACTTCAAAAACCGACTTTTGTGCTCTAAATGGAGCACCATTTCAATTATCATTGGCCATGTCTGCAGTAGTCCGTCTTGAACTATGAGCTTGAATCGGCACCCAATTCAGATCTTGCATGTAACAGTTTGTGCACAAAGATGCTTAGACTTGCCAACTGCATTTGTGCAATTGAAAGCACAACAATGGCTTGCCAAACACATTGGCACTGTTTACATCTAAAAGCAAAGAGGGTGTGAAATAAGGCAGTGAGATTTGACCACGTATGGTGTTCAAACTATTGTCACATGTTCCAGTGTTAAACAATGGCATGCTTTATGGTACTTCTTATAACCATTGTTGGTTGGAGGAAAAATGGCATGACTTGTGACATATTGCTCTGTGGGTCTGATAAAATTGAATAATACCACCAGCGAATTGAACCCATGGAAAAAAGGATGGAATGTTAAAATTTGCTTAGTAACTGTCAGTGTCGCAGGAGAACTTACTTTTTAACTTGGTAATTAGAGCTATAGTAATTTGAGACTGAATGGAGAAATACTTAAGAGATGGCTGTATATCTGTGACTTTACTTAGTCATGGGGCTGCATTTCTATGTAAAAGCCAGTATGTGACAAGTCATATGAATTATAACAGAAATATGATGCGCATCATATCAATGTATGTGCATTCTGATGTAAATATCATTGTAATGTTTAACATAATTTGCACTAATGATACTGAGCTTCTATAGCAAGCACTAATACATTTCTTGCAATAAACATAGTTATGATACTAATGTGCATTTACTGTGGTATTCCTAATCAAAATGTTGTGATAAATAACATTTTTACCCCCTCTGTAAAACTCTCTCTTAACTAGATTTGAACCTTGCATCACCTGTTTGTGTTATATAAGGTCACTACACTTATAACATGTGCCACAGAGAACATACCAAATAGGTGCCTTTTCTTCACTGAGCACTATCTAGAGTGCTGATGGCCATGTTAGTTTGTACTTCAGAAGGCAGCCCAAATTATTTTTTTCACTTTTTTCTTTAGGGAGTATACTGAATTTGAACACTGCCAAGTGGACCACAAATGCAAAAGAAATTAAAAAAAATGACAGAGAAAAAAAGATGACAGAAAAATTAATTCAGTCCATAGGCATACCTGGCAATGAGCACTGCAAGAAGTGCATTACAGTGACCCATTCAGTCTTATCACATCTCCTTGCAACATCAGACATTTAATTTCTGGTACACATAATCAGAGCTGTAGTTAATGCCAAATAACATGAACGTGGACAGACAAAACATCACATGTTCTTAGCAATGTATTTATTTGACATTTATTGACTGGGAATGTCTGACTGGGACAAAGCCCTTTTTCAGTGGAGGCCTGGGGAGAAAAGCTCCACAGTACAAATATAAAAAGATAACATGTTTTAATAAAAGTATAATACAGTAAGGATGGCAATATATAACTTAAAGATAAAAAAAGAACAATAGAGACTAAAGCAAATTATATATAAACAGATATGCATAAAGGTAGAACAGACATATAGAACAGAAGATAGTAAAATGCAGTATATTGACCGGTTACTAACTGAAATCAACAGAAGGTGGCAAATGTTAAGGAAAGATAGAAGAATAAAAAGAAGAGAAAAGACAGAGTAGGGACTAGTTCAGGTAGGGTTGCTACAGTGACAATTCCAGTAGTGATTCAGATATTCTTTGACAGATCTCTTGAATTTGTAGACTTGAGGTATGCTTTTCAGGGTAATAGGAAGCTTGTTCCACTGAATGGCTGGTGAATAACTATATAGGTTCTGTCCGACAGATTTTTTTTAGGTTTATGAATCTGTAACCAATATTGAACTGAACTTCTTGGATATCGGGGAGGATTATAAAATGAGACTAGTCAGGACAAGCTAGGGCAGGAAAAAGGGTTATTGATGATGGAGTGGATGATGAGCATTTAGGTAACTTTAAGTTGGTTAGGGAACTCTAGCCAAATTAGTGATCTAAGGGCATGACAGTGGTGTGATTTGGAAGACAGATTAGCAGCAAATTGAGCTACTTTATTATAGGTAGTTTCAAGTTAAGTGACAAGCAAAGACTGAAGATTTGTAAATATTTGTGAGCTGTAGAAAAAGTTAGGAATAAGATAAGCATTTGCTAGTCAGATTCTGGTGTCAGGGGTGAGGAATCTTTTGTTTTTATATAGGAGACCAAGCTTTTCGTGGGTTTTCTTAATAGAGTGATGTATATGAAGGTCAAAGTTTAGTTGGTCATCTATGATTACTCCAAGGAGCTTAGTCTGGCTTACAGGGGTGATGTTAGTGTTTAGTGAAAAAGATGTTAAAAGAGGGTTTGAGGTGGAAGAAGGCTTTTGGGAGGAAAAGTAAGAGTTTTTTCTTTTTGGGATTAAGTATTAGATGATTATTAGGAAGCCATGTTTCAGTTTGTTTGAATGATGTTTGTGTGAGGGCAAGTAGTTTAGTAGGATTGTCAGCTATAGATATAATAGTAGAGTCGTCAGCGTACCGTATGAGGGAAGACTGAGGAAAGGATTTGTGTAGCTCATTAGTAAAGATATTAAAAAGAAGAGGTCCAAGAATAGAACCTTGTGGGATGCCAGTCTTGATGGGGCGAAAAGGAGAAACAGCAGAGAGCCATTTGATGGACTGCTACCAATCTGAAAGGTAACTCTTAAACCAGGAGATTGTTGCTGTGGAAAGGTTGAGTTGGAATAGCTTTGAGAGAAGTATAAGGTGGGGACGGAATCAAAGGCTTTTGACAGATCTAAGAAGAGATAGGACACAAGTTTATTATTATCCCTAGCTAGGGAAATGGTATTGGGAAAGGAAATGAGAGCAGTAGAGGTGCTGTGGTGTGGGGAGAAGCCATGCTGGGTAGGGGTAATCAGGTTCCCATGAATGAGGTAGGCCATGAGTTATTTGTAGATGCAGTGTTCAAGCATTTTTGCGAGGGGTGAAAGTATGGCAATAGTTTGAAAGTTAGAAAGTCCTGTGGAATTTCCACCTTCGTGAATAGGTATAGTAAAGAACTTTTTCCAAAGAGCAGGAAAAGGAGATTCAGCAATAGGGTGTTTTTGAGGTTAGAGATAGGATATGCTATAGATGTAGCAGCAGTTTTTGAGAAGGAAGATGGCAGATTTTGAGAATAGCTGCATTTTAAACAGCACCCAAAGCTAACAAAATATTTGTAAATATGTATTCAGATCCTCTTTGTAAAATTGTAAGTGAAATGGATTCAAACCCAGAATCACCTGTCCTCTTTCTCTAAACTCACTTCATTTGTACATTGTGCCACAAAGAAAATTACCTGAAAGGTGTATTTTCTTACCGAGTACTATCTAGAGGGTTGATGGCCACTCACCATCAGCAAGCTAGTTTGCACTTCAGAAGACAGGCCAAATTAAATTTTCCCTTTTTTCCTTAGGAAGTGAACTATATTTTGTGCACTGCAGGTAGAGTACAAATGCAGAAAACATTATAAAAGAAATAAAAAAGGACCTTGCATTGCAAATTAACACATTTAATGGATATCTGTACTAAAGCACAAAGCTTTTATAGCATTAGCATGACACAGTCATCCTTTTTACATCTGCTTGCAACATCACAAGTAGCATTTAGGATGCATATAACCAGGATTTCATTTAATGGCAATTGCTCAGAAAGGGGACACACAGGCAATGACTGGAGGTCATTTCTGCCACAGTGTATATAACTACTCATAACATCAAGTTTACAGTATGTTGTTTGTGTCATATGACACATGTCCACATTACTCATGTTACTGCTTTTGTATTAGCACAGTGTAAAAATCTGATATGTCACAACATCTATAGCACATATTATTACTACTAATTAACAAACTCGGATTTGCAACAACTATGCACCATACATTCATATGGAGTACAGATAAGATTTTTATAATGTATCACAAATTTTAGCCTGTTCATTTCATATACAACATTGTGTGTCAATATTTATTCTAATTTCAGCCTTAAAAGATTTCTGTAAACTGGATTCTAACCCTGCATCACCTGTCTTATTTCTCTAAACTTATCTTACGTGCACATTGTGCTATAAAAATAGTTACCTGACAAGTTGAATTTATCGGGTCTATATCACAATGTCGAACTTACAAAAGTTCGATCGTTGTAATATCGAACTGTTATGTTCGAAACCAATATAACCAAAACCACAGGACAGCGATTTTTTTTTCCCAGGGGAAAAAAAATCGCTGTTCCGTGACAAAAAAAAAACAAAAAAAACTTAAACCTAAACTGAAGTGGGGGGCTTTGCCCCCACACCCCTTCTTAAATATACCAACTCCGAGATCGCACCACAGTGGAGGAAATAGCAAAGTCCTGAAAACGGCCAACTGATTTTTTTTTTCCCTGGGAAAAAATTTGATGTGCCTTGGCTTCGCTATTTTCCACTTTCAGACTTTAGGGTTCAATATTACAACGTTCAAACTTGTTGTAGTTCAACGTTGTAATATAGACCCAAATTTATTCACTTAGCACTACTCAGAGTGCTGACATCTGCACATTGGTGCCAGGCTTCTTTGTACTACAAAAGGCAACCCAAATTACATTTTTTAATTTTTCCCTTAAGAAATTAAGCATATTTCACTGGAAGGGACTGCTGCCAATCCACAGTGCGCAGTGACAAATGACATGCAACTGATGAAGAGAAACAAAAAAATTACTTAAATAGAGGAAATATTATGAAACCAGTAGTTAAAATGTATTGTACAGTTCTAATATTTGCAGCAAAACAATAAATCCTACTGTTGGTAACTATAAAGGCTGTCCTCCACCAATGCGTATATAAAAAAAACTCGCCGCACCAACTAGGCAACAGGTTGCGGAGATTCTGATGGAGTCTCACGATAGGAGATGAAAGCGCGCTCAATCTGTTTGAATTTCATTTGGATTTGAGACTGTGTGTGTTCAAATAAAGACTTTGGATTTACATCATCGGTCAGTTCGTTCTTTTTTTATATACGCATTGGTGGAGGACAGCCTTTATAGTTACCAACGGAAGGATTTATTGTTTTGCTGCAAATTAGTCGATACTGGGTGTCTGTACCTAGTTTTTGTGTTCAGTTCTAATATTTCCTCAAATTTGTCTTGCAACATGAACATATGCTCCTTAAACAACATTATGTTCTCACAAATACCACCATCTCTGGATTAGAATGCCAGGTCATTCCCAAAACACACGAGATTATTGTCAGTATGTGCCACAGACACATACTTATACTGGGAAGGAAAAAAAATGAGGTTACAGGTACTCAAGATGCGACATAATATCATTTGACATTACAGGTGCAACAGAACCGAGTTCTGAGCTTTGTTCTGTGATGGCTGTGATACTGCCAGCAGAGAAGATAATATTTCCTATCACAATATAAAATAAAAAAATTGCAGCATTGCAGCTCTTTTCTTCTCTTTATTTTTTTGAACATCATTTCTCATCTAAGCTCTAACAGGACTGCTACATTTTTTTGCCGTGTAGCTGATACATGTTTTGGTGAGTAATGTACTTCCTTAGAACTGCGAACACAGTGTACTCAGAGGCAGAATCTGTGTTTATTAACTATTCGTATAAATGTTAGGAATGTTGCTCTCCCCTCTGATGTCCACCTGGCTGCCCTCCATGGAAGTGAATATCACACAAAAAGTTCTTAACCATTTTTTCTTGGCAGGTGTACACTATTTTTGTTAATGCTGCAATGTACTACAGAGTTCCAGAAATTAATGGTCTGCTATGAATTTATTATCAAGTTCCTTCTTTCTTTTGTGAGTGGGGGAGGGGGATAAATCTGTATTAAGTTATGTGTACTCGTATGAAGCCTTCCTTTTTCATGTGTATTTTGTGTATGATGGATGGATGCATTCATAGTTTTTTTTTGAGTTATCATTTTTGTTATATTTATGTAGTTCTTTGCTGTTATGTTTCCTCTCATATAGGGCTATGGCACCCAAAACATCTGCACCTCGTAAATCACCATACACTGATGCTGAGAATGATGCAATCATTTAGGCACTACATTGTTATGGGTCATTCCTCTTAGAGAGAGGCAGGGGTGACAAGTCCTCCTGTGGCCATATATGGGAACAGGTGGTCAATGATGTGAACGCAGTTGGAGGCCATGGATATACATATTCCAAAATAAGACATAGGGCCAGTGATATGATCATGGTGGCCAGATGTCAAGCAGCTGTAATTGCCCATGCATGAATGGCTACAGTGGGGTGGTCCTTCTACCAAGTCACCGCTGACTGAAACAATGAATCCTTGATGTTGGGGCTAATGTGGGAGAAACCCAAGTGTATCTACCGTAAAACGTCAAGGTTTGCTATATAATTAAAGATATGTATCCCCACAGGGACATATGATAATTTGTATAACATAGTAGTCAGTTATATAACTGTATTGCTTTTTCTGTACAAGGTTCCAAACTTACCTTGGTAATAATACAAATGCAAGATGCCTCTATGGCATGTTGCCTCTGTCTGATGCTAACAAAGTACAACAATTACATGGTTAAGTGAAGGTTGTGCAGTTTGGATGGCATCACTTTTAATATCTGTATGTGCTAGGGCTATTATTCTTTCATTTATGTATTCAGTGTATGTGCTATCCTTTGTCTCTTAGACAGAGCTATGGCATATTGTGCACGCCTGTGTCTGATGGCAGCATCTGTGGCTGGTCGTACTCCCTCAGACTCCTCATCTGTATCTGCTGGTGCTGCTGGCCCTGCCTATGGAACTTGGAACTGTGGTCCTGCTCCTAGATGTCCTTTTTAAAGAGTTTCCTGAGAATGATATTGTGCAGCATGGAACAAACAGTGAGTATTTTGGTAGAGGTTGCTGGGTTGTACTGCAGGGCACCTCCTAAGGTGTCTAGACATTGGAAAATTGATTTTAGCAAGATGAATACATAAGTTCATAGGTGGCTACTGGGCTATTGACCCGAAGGTCTTTATAAACCTAGCCATGTGTACCCAATATAATACGAGAGAAACCCAATATAAAGGTTCTTGCCTAAACTTGAGATCTAAGTTAGCAACAACTGCCCATATCTAGGAGGGTCATGGGTGAAATCCCTGGCAGGAATTTACAGTTTTCCATCCAGTCATCCAGGCTACACTTAAACAGGGTAATAGAGGGGCTTTGTTTGATGTGAATTGGTAACCTATTCCAGAGGTGTGGCAACCTCTGAGTGATGTCCGTCTTTCCAGCAGGTCCTATTTATGTCGCAGGCCAGGTTAAGGTCCATGGAGTGGGTGACCCTTGTCCCATTTGACTTGCGGATGTACAGCATTTCCATTAGGCTTGGAATCAAGATTGCTCTGTAGACCAGGTACAAGTGTTCTCTAAGTAGTCTGTATACTACTAAGTACATTGAGAGCGACTTCAGTCTGTCAATGTATGACGTGCTGGAGACCCTGAATTTTCTTGGTTAGAAATCTCTGAGATCTCTCAAGTTGCTGCAGGTGCCTGGTAAGGTACATACCAAAGAGAACACTGTACTCAGTTATTGGCCTGATGAGGGTCAAGTACAGGGGTGTTATGACCTATTTCACTCTTGAGGCAATGCCTTTGCTAATGAGGAGTGTGATGTAGAATGCCTTCCTTACCCCAGCAGACACATGGTGGTCAAAGTTTAGGCTACAGTCAACTTGCATTCCCAAGTATCTCACTACAGAGTTGTTACTTAGAGTATTATTATTTATATGATAGTCTGCAGGGATATCGTTTTTACCAAAGGGGATGATAATGCATTTTTTAGCACTGAGTTTGAGTCCATGTCTTTGGCACCAATCATTGGCTTGTGTAAATCCCTCTTGAAGTATAGTGACATCACTTGGGGATTCAATGATTGCACCCAATTTGTAATCATCAACAAACTTAATCACAACCCTCTCTGTTTTGGCCTGAACTTCTGAGAAGCATATTACAAACAATAGAGGGCCCAGCACTGATCCCTGTGGAACCCGACTGGTGACAGGTCTGCTGGATGAGGTAAAGTCCCCAACTTTGACTGAGTGTGATCTGTTGGTGAGCCAGTTAGCAACTCACCTGATGACATAGGGGTTGATATTTAACTGAGAGACCTTATCAATGATACCCTAATGTGGGATTGTGTCGAAGGTCTTGGCTAAGTCAAGGTAGGCTGTATTGCACAGATTTGCCTTTGTCTATGGCTCTGGTGACATTTTCAAAGAAGTCCACCAACTTTAACAGGCATGACCTGCCTTTCACAAAACTAAACTGCATCGGATCAAGGGTTCGGAGATCACCTATCGACCTTATTTATAAGGTCCATGATGATTCGTTCCATGGCTTTACAGATAAGGCTGGTTAAGCTTATGGGTCTGTAGTTCCCAGGGTCTGTTGCTGTACTCCCTTTATAAAGGAGGATGATAGTTGTTGTTTTCCACTCATCAGGGAAAGAGACAGTACTCAGACTGTAGTTGAAGAGAGTACTGAATGGAGTTGTTAACTTATGTTTCAGAACATTTAAAACACAACCTGTGATGCCATCTGGTCCCATAGAGGCTGTGGTTTTGGCCTTGGAGAGAGCATTAATGACTTGGCCTTTGGAGATACAAGGTGGGGGAGATGTAGAAGGAATACTTTGTGGAATGTTTGGAGGGGACAGGGGGTGAAATTTTCACCAAATGTGTTGGCAATAGGTTAGCTATTTTTGCAGGATCAGTGTGTGTGATCATCCAATGGGCATCACTGTATCCTTGCTCATTGGGGTTGTATGGGTTTCTCATGGGTGTCATGAGCCACAGTTCCAATGCATAACTTGCATCCCCCACTAGATGCCCTTGTGGAAAGTCACCTCTGGCAAATAAGTTGTGCCATATGTATGAATCATGAAAACTGCCTAGGTTATCTGCATGCACACTGTGAATGATCCTTTATGAATTACAGACAACCTGACATTTTATAGACTGGTATCCTTTCCTGTTAGTGTACCTCCTTTCCTGTTCAGCAGCTGGGGCATTTATTTCAATCGGTGTGCAATCTATGGCCCTCAAAACTTTGTGAAAGTGTACTACTGCGTAAAATTCCTGCATGGTTCTTGTTGTCTCCTCTGCGGTGCATAGGAAACAGATATGCTCCCTTGCATGTTGTAGAATTGCATTTAGAAAATGATCAGAAAGATGAGGTCTTTGACCCCCCTAATATATCCCATGTGGGTCTCTACAAAATATCTGCAGCTAGAATATGTAGAGCTACACATGCCTTGGTTTCCACTGGGATGGGTTCTCCATTATTACCCTGGGGCCTCAGCTGAGGGCAGCAGAGGTTGCATATTTCCTCTAGTGTTTCCCTGTCTACCTGGTATCGCTGTACAATTTCTGTGTCATGCAGTCCATGGTAAGGCAAACTGGGTCTAAACATCTTTCTTTTTCTTGGCCGGGGTCTGGCAGCAGCAGCACCACCTTGAATTAAAGCCTGTTACACATGCAGGTTAATGACGACAGCAGCAACTGCTAACATCCTGTGTTTTCTAAGTGTAATTGTGGCTGTAATCCAAAGAGTTTGGGATTTCAGGGCAAATGGTTACACTGAATGTACACGACTGCTTTATAACTTCCTGAATAGCTCTGGCATGCTGGATTGGCTTATTAGCATGCAAGTCAACTACTTATGCTGTCATATTCTGCCATTTATCCTTTTTTTGTAGCTCTACACTAAGTGTAGATCCATTTAATGAATACCCAATAGCATGCTATTGTATGCGTGGCTTACTGATATGCATACACAATGGTTGCATTTAGTCTAGCCGTTCATGAATCTGGCCCTATATTTCAACATCTGACACACAATGCATTTGTAATTTCAATGCACATCTTGAAAACAAAAAAATATTGCCTTCACATGCTAAATAAAATGTAATGCCATGCCATGTTTATTAGTTACAGTGGTTTAACATGTAACATTTAGATCAAAATCCAGCAAGAACACTGACAAACTAAAACACCATCTATTCACTTTTGACTTAGACCTCACTTCTTATAGGTTCATAGGCTCATACTAGGCTATCTGCCCTAGGGCATTTATAAGCCTAGCCAGAGTGTGTTTGGCTTTCACCACCCATTTTAAATTAATTTTGCTATGCCCTTTTTCGAGGTTAGTATACTGTGCCTCTGTCTAACAGTGACACAGAAGTGATACCCGGGGTAAACCTACGATCCCCCATCCACTCATCAAGATTCCTCTTGAAGAGAGTCAATGAGGGACTCTGCCTAACCTGGACTGGGATTTTATTCCAGAGTGAAGGGAGCCTCTGGGTTATGAATCTGTCCCTCCAGCATGTCCTATTTATTTCAGTGCTGAGGTACAAGTCTCTCGAGTGCGTAGCCCGATGGGATTTGGATTTTCTGAGGTGCAGCATGTCCATTCATTCCGGATTGGACATGGCTTTATACATCAGGCACAGATTGCCTCTGAGCAGGCGGTATGCCACTGAGTAGAGCTGGAGTTTCTTTAACCGGGCAGCATATGGCATCTGTTTGAGCCCTTTGATCCTCTTGGTGAGGTACTTTTGGGGTCTTTCCAGTTGCTGCAGGTGTCTGGTAAGGTACATCCCAAAAGGGGCATTGTACTCAATGATGGGCCTGATGAGGGATGAGTAAAGAGGCACGATGACCTCCCCTTGTCTAGATGTGAATCCCTTCATGATTAGGTGGGCTATATAAAATGTTTTTCTAACCACTTTGGCCACGTGGTTGTCAAATGAGAGATTGCTATCAACTTGGGTCCCCAGGTCCCTAATTACTTCTTCCATACTTAATGGATTACCACCTATGTGATAATTTGTGGGCACTTTGTTTTTGCTGAAGGGGATGAGTATACACTTTTTGGCGTTTAGCTTGAGGCCATGGCTCTGGCACCAGTTGTCTGTTTCTGAGAGTCCCTTTTGGAGGATGCTTGTGTCGGCTGGAGAGTCGATTATGGCACTCAGTTTGCAGTCATCTGCAAAATTGGTCAGCCACAGTCCTTCCATGTTGGCCTGTACCTCCAAGAAATATATACCAAACAAGAGAGGCCCCAGGACTGAGCCTTGTGGGATGCCACTTGTAACTGGTTTGGAGTCTGACATGGCTCCAGCAATTCTAACCATGTGGGTTCTGTCCTTGAGCCAGTTTGCAACCCATCTAGTGACATAGGGGTTTATATTTAAGCTGGTGAGCTTATCTATAATGCCCGAGTGGGGTATTGTATCGAAGGCTTTTGCGAGGTCCAGGTAGGCTGTGTGGACCACCTTCCCCTCGTCAATGGCCTTGGTGACTGTTTCAAAGAAATTGACCGGGTTTAAGAAGCAGGATCTGCCCTTAACAAAGCCGAACTGGATAGGATCCAGTGTCTGTAGGTCCCCAATATCTTTATTTTTCAGGTCCATGATGATCCTTTCCATAGCTTTGCAGACCAAGCTTGTCAGGCTTATGGGGCAATAGTTTCCAGGATCTGTTGAGGCACCACCTTTGTGGAGAGGGACCACTGTTGCTGTACGCCACTCTTTGGGTACATATCCTGTGTTAAGGCTGAGACTGAACAGTAGTTTTATGTTTGGGTTTAGCTCTTCTTGGAGTTCATGTAGGACGCAGCCCGGGACACTGTCTGGTCCCATTGATGCTGTGTTTTTTGCTTTGGAGAGGGCGGCTCATTGAAGATCACAATGAAGTAGCCAACAACATAAGCTAAACTCTCCTCCTGCTCCAAAAGAAAGTATTTCCTCCAATAAAGAGACTATTAAGACCACTAAAACAACTGGGTAACAAATGAACTTCAACTGCTGCTGTTTAGAGAAGAAGTCTGGCATAAATGGAAACTGCAACTAAATCTTATTCCTCCCTTACCACACTCCATAACCTTGCCAAACAAACTACACAAAAGCAAAAAGTAACTTTTACAAACAAGGCAATATTCCCTCCTGCATAAACAAAGACAGTAATGGAATTAAATAAATCTACTAGTATTGTATTTACAACTCAATGGGAAAGGAAAACTATGACCTTGTCTAGGGATTGTACCCATGACCCTCTTGTATTCCCTGCATTTGTTTTTGCCATTGGACCAACAAGGAGTCTCTAGATAATGCAAAATAAATCTACCCATGGACTGCTAGCCTTCAAAACCCCAAACAGTACTTCCTCTAAATTCTGCACATGTACCAATGCTAACCTTACCACTACAGATTTCATCCTTGAGCTTAGCAGTCTAAACTCATGTCTGCTACCCGCTTGCCTCCTCCTTAACCTCTTGCATTCCTTCTACCTTAAACATGTCAGCATTAAAGGTGATGAAACACTACTAAGCTAAATTCCTACTGATTATTCTTCAGTCTTTGACCACTTCCGTCAATGATTCATTCATCTATGAAAAGATTTCCTTATCATTCCCCTTCACTCACACCTATAACCTCTGTCTAACAAAAAACACCATGCCTAGAATTTGGAAAGAAGCCCTAGTAAAACTGCTTTCAAAACAACAGAAACTAGAAAATCCTTCCCATTTTTTTACATGTTTTTATACTTCCCAGATTAAGAAAAATACTAGAAGAAAACAGTCCACACTCAGATTCATCAGTCATCCATCAGTACCAGCATCTCTCCACAAAACAACACAGGTTCTTAGGAGGAACACTTTGACAGCCCTATGGACACTGACAGATGAAATGTTTTTTAATATGTACAAAGGAAACCTTACTGGGATTATTTTCATAGGTCTTACTAAGGTCTTTGATCTCATAGACTACTCAATATTATTCAATAAGCTTACTGAAATTGGCATAAGGGAATATTCCCAATCCTAGTTTAAAGACTTTCTTTCAAACAGAACTTATAAGTTTAAATTGAGAATCACCATCTCTGATTCAGTCCCAGTGTGTAAAGGAGTCCCACCGGGATCCATTCTGACCCCGCTTCCTCTGTCCATATTTACACCCATATGACTGCATCCACATTGTAATAATTTATAAGCTGATCACATGTCTATCTTCAAATCTAGCACTCCCAACCACAAATATACTCAACTCTAGAATGACTACCACAAAAAATGGCTTATCCAACACAGACTACAATTAAACCCTGTCAAAAACAAAATCTATGCTGTTTGGCACTCATTAAACACTAGTCAATGCCCTCAAGACCCTGGTCAGTACAGACATAAACAATTATCCTATAGCAACTATTACGACCTTCAAGTATCTTGGAATTTGGCAATGCCCGACTCTTAACTTCCAATACTACACTGAAAAAAAAATAACAGTAATATTAATTCCCTCCTTTTTTGTTCCAGAAGACCCTCTACATACCTATCAGCCCCACCAGAAGCATCTGTGGGCAAAGGGATACTACTTGCCCAATAAACCAATTTGAATGCAGGTTACCCATCATAGCTGCACCCGCCACCGAAAAAAAAGCACAACCACCCTACAAGTCATCTCCAATAAGATATGCCATTTCATCACAAACTCTTACAATTAGTAACATAGTTGCACCATATTTTCTAATTCCTAATCAAATAGAGGGCTGAACTGCTGCTGAGCAATTTGCTCTATAAAACCATTACCCTGACACAATTTCCTTACTAGCAGATAAAAATCACCTCACAAAAACCCTGATGCAACTTTAGACATCTCTTACAGTCTTCCTGCAATCTATTTACATATGCAACTAAACTACATTGCTCTAATCATGCTTTATCTGCACTGTCTTCTAAGATCTGGGATTCACTTCTGATATATATAAAAGATAATTCCTTTGCCAAATATAGACCTCAACTAAAAACATATAATCTAAACCAGAGTAAAAGATTCTCCTCAGCTTTCATCAATTTTCTTAAAAATAATCAACAGCTTAGAATCTCTATTGTGGTCATTGATAGATTCTCTCCAGCACTCTTTTTTTTTTTTCCTTATCTCAAACTCTCTCTTCCTATATTTTCTTTGCTCTTTCCTTCTAGGTTGTTTATTGTTTCAAAAGTTGTATTACTGTACTTATGAATACACTGTTATCCATTTATATATGCAGTCTTCGCATTTTGCATCTACCACACAACCCCACACCCCCTCTTCTTATATATACCAACTCCGAGGTCTCACATAACATAAAAAAAAAAAAAAAAACCTCACACCATGCCATCCTCCACTCGCTCACACACAAATACACATCACACACACACAAACACCAACAAATCCAACACTCACACACCTCCCTACCCTTACCCACACATACAATGCACAAAAACACACACACTCACTCACCTGCAATATCAGGTACCATGACATTAAACGCGACTTACTGGAAATGCATAAGCGCGGATTCAAGATATTCAAATTCGCTCTTATGCACTTTTGGCATTCTGGTTTTCGCCTTCATGGTCTCGGGTTACTGAAATTCTGGGTTTCAGTAACTCGAGCTTATGAAGTGAAACCGTATGTATGCGTGTACATGCACACATGCACATACATTATAATTTAATGAGTGTATGTGTGTTTAGTGACTCTATGCTGGTTCATAGTTGTGTATGTGTACATGCTTTCATGCATGGTGTGTGTGTGTGTGTGTGTGTGTGTGTGTGTGTGTGTGTGTGTGTATATATATATATATATATATGTGTGTGTGTGTGTTTGGAGAAGATGTAATGGTACATATTTTTTTTTTTTGTGTGTGTATTTGACAGTTTCCCTCATTAGTTTAGTACAATATGTCTACATTTAGTGCTTGGACCATATAAAGTCTGGAAAACACCTTTATGAAATCAGAGTCCTGCCCTGGTAATTTTCTGACTCCCATGTTAGGTATGAAGAATATTTTCTTACTCTTGCCTTCAGCAGGATTGCCTTGTCTTCAGGGACTGCTAAAATATAACATTTTTACTCTAAATGTCAGAGCATCTGATCAGTGACTGCTGTTTGTTTTTATGGTACAATTGTAGATTAGAAAGAGCAACTGATACAATGGAATACTGTTTCTCCAGACATTCCGCCCTACTCAAGATACCCAGGTTTTAGTACAGCTGAAGACATCTGAAAAATGACAGTATTTTATTGGTTTGCTATTAATCTTATTGGGTACTTGATAAGTTCTACTGCTATGAATCCAAAAGAGCAACTAAGACTCAGCTAAGTTGGGAATATCCATTATCAGTCCTTGCCATGAAATCCTCACAGAACACTAAAATCATTCAAACTACTCTTAATAAAATGTAGAAATGCATCTGCCTGTTCATAGTTTGTGAACACCATTGTCTTGCTGCAGAAAGCAAAATGGCTCCCTGCTATTGCATATGCCTGTTACTTGCCTCTCAGACTTCTAAAGTTGCTTCGTCTTGATTACTGTCCCTCATTGGCTTGTAAACCTCTGTCCAAAACACTACATAATATGCTCAGCAAGACGGCCTAAAATATACAGGCTTCTTTTTAGAATGTCAGGAGACCAGAAGTACTTTTGCATGATTGCCTCTGTTATCTGGAACATGTTGCCACACATTAGGAATGAAAGAAGTTTTATGTATTTCAAACTTAAGTTAACAGGCTGTTTGTGTCCTATAGCTGCAAAGATTTATGAAGAAAATGGTTACTCTCCTAGTTGTTACAAATAGTAAGTCAGGGAATTATTTATTAATATTTTACTTCCTTTGCCTATATTTTCCTGATGTGTTCACCTTTGCAACATACAACTGGCTGTTTAGGTCTTGTTGTAAATATAGTAAATGGGCGCATATGTCATTGTTTAAATCATTGTCTTTGTTGTGTAACCTGACATATGTATTTTAATCTTAATATCTAATGCTAATTGCTTTATGAATTACTGTAAGCAATAATAAGCAAAGTAATGCATCATTAAGCACTGTGAACAGTGTTGATTCAATTGTAATTTATGTCAGTTGTGCTTCATGGTCTGGGTTTTGGCCTAAAATGAACTCTGTACAAGCTCACTCACACATTAATAAAAGAAATAACTGCAAATTAATTAATTATGTATTACATATGCTTTGCGATTGCCCTATTGTATACATACTGTGCTGCTTTCATACAAGTATTGGTTTTATGTACTTGTACAAGATTTTTAGTGATGTGCATATCATGTTTGCCTTAATATGACTTACTGCTGTTTTGTGTTTTTCACAGTATTACATTTACAGCTCCTAGCAAAAGCTTAGTGTATTATGCTATCACTGGATAACTCTGAAAGTGAGCCAGCCTTCTCTCATTATTCTTCACAAGTTGTAAGTATAAAACAGAAATATATGCCAATGAATAATCATACACAAAACTGTTTCAAAGGACAGAGGTAGACATAAAAAAGATCTTTTTAAACAGCCTCAGCACAATGAAGTTTGTTGATTTCTAGAGGTACTTTGGAAACATAATGCTCCTACAGTTACTTATTGCAAATTAAGTCACAAACATTTTTTTAGGAAACAGATGTCTGGTTTAAATCAGGGTAGAATCCCAAAGTTTGACTGTTAAAAATAGGGGAGTCTGGTACTCCTGTATTGAGAGTAAGTAATCCGAGTATAAAAACATTTTTTTATTAAACTACAGTCTAGTATTGTGTTGATGAGATTTAAGTTTTAAAATGGTCATCCATAATTATTAAGTCACACAGTAAGTAAACACTTTCTGTGATGCACATTTCTGAGTAACAGTAATAGCAAGATATCAAGTCAATCCGCATTAGTCAGACATGCAAAAAAGTGACTGAAGTGTAAAACTATTTGGCAATAAAAATTAATGCAAAGTATTTCACAGTGAATAAAACTGAAAGCCCCTGGTCTGATTTGCATAAAACTATTCAGTTAATTTAATTCAAAATGCAAAGCAGCTGAACAGATTTCTCATTTCTGCCCAAGTTCATTACGGTATCTGTCCTAGTAGGTATCTTTGCGATAATCATCCGAAAAATGATAAATGCACACTAGATCTTTAATTATATGTGAAATACAAGAAGGAATTATTTCAGAATATAGAAGTACATTATCTCATTGCAGACCTGATGAAACAGCTATTAGCCCATTTGGCCACTGATGTTATGAAGCTTTAACTCTATAAAACTTTGAAAATCTAATGCATTTCTTTCTAAAGTACAGGGATTTAACACTATACACTTACAATTTAATGCATCTCTTAAGTACAAGGGTGACTGCCCTCATGTGATTTTGTTACCAGAGATTTTACTTTTGGATACTTGTAAGAATGTGTGAGAAAGAAATAAAGGTATCTCAAATGAGAAATGGTAATAGGCAAACAACCCGGGGCACAGAATCCCATTACACTTGATGGGTCTTTTTTGCCATTGTAGATTTGTGCATTATTTGGGTAACTAAAGAGGTTCTTATGCCAATATACTGTCATTTTAATCACTCTGCCAGTCCAATACATATCTTTGCATAAACTAAAACATTCTCCATTAATTAATTCTCTAATTATCTGGTTAATACAAATTCATGGGTGTGGGGAAGCTATAATCTATCCTGGCACTCAGCAGGCAGAAGGGTGCCAGCCCATTGCAAGAAACACACACACACACACACACACACACACACACACACACACACACACACACACACACACACACACACACACACACACACACACACACACACACACACCTGCAATTTATCTACAGAATGTCTTTGGGATGGGGTAGGAAATCAAGAGTGCAGATACCACACAGAAGGCACCCAGTCAAAAAACACATGAACTGCAGCATCAAACCTTGTAAGATTGCCAGTGGATCTTTTGAAGTTAATTTCCCTGTGATACATATACATTGGCAAGTACACATAGTAAAAACCTTTACTTCAATAAACCCTTTGCAAAAAACTTATACTGCATAATTAATAAGCTATGTTATGAACAACAAGACAGAATATAAGGCATATTTGCTGCCACAGGTTTAAGATTCATAAATTTGCAGGTGTTCTAATTATTTTTGTAAACACTCAGTGACACTGACTGTCTCACCTGTTTCATTATACTGTGTAAAAAAAGAACTGGGTAGAAAATTCTGCTGGCTTGCCCAAAATAATAGTATGCTTTGAGTTCAGTGTTTGCTAGTGTGAACATTTATCATACATTTGTGCTGTAATGGAGACCTGGTTTAAAGCAGCAGAAAGCACCCCTGCACCACCAGGCTAAGACTCATTCCACGCCTTTCGACCCCAGAACATGGACAAAGCTCCAAAGGCGGTGGTGTCTCCATATTCATAAAGGATATGAATACCTCCAGACTAGTAGCCCAGCATAAAGCATCTGAGATACTTCAGGTACAACTAACATTGGGTAAGACTGCGATTCAGGTCGCAGCATGCTATAGGTCCCCAACCATGTCCCAAGACTCTCACTCCATGTTACTAAGCACCCTGGAAACTATTAGAGTCCAACCCAACACTCTCATACTAGGTGACTTCAACTACTCATCCATCAACTGGGAAAACTACTCATGCACCAATACACTGGCCCAGCACTTCTTGGAATTCATCAGTTCCAATGCCCTGGACCAGCTCATTCTTACCCCCACTAGAGGAAGCAAAATCCTTGACCCGGTTATTACTAACATGGGCAACCTTTGATCTACACCAATAGTCATTTCCTCTCAGGTTAGATCCGACCACAAACTAATTACCATGGAAATCCACATCTCACCCACACCCCCCTGTAAAGCTAACCACCATGAAAAACTTCTCCAAAGCTGACTTTGGGCTCCTTAAAACAGAGGTGGCTAACTTCACAGCACCCATGTCAATGGAAAATAGATGCATGACTGCCGAATGATACACCAATGCAATGTATGAACACGTAAATAAATGCATGGAACTTGCCATACACAACAGAATCAAGACGTTCTCCTCCAAAAAAAGGAAGCTAATCTGGTGATTCCCTGCCATTAATAAACTCTACAACAGAAGGAAGAAACTGTTTCAGAAAAAGGTGAAGTCCCAAGACTGGAAAAACTCACTTATTAACCTCAACAAAAAGTTGAGATCCCTCATCAAAACCTCTACAACCAGCTATGGAGGCAGAATTGTGGCAGACACTAAAAACAACCACAAAGCCTTCTATAGTTATGTCAAGAATCTCCATGGCAATACCCAGGTTTCCTCTGAGTTACTGCACAATGGTACCTCCTATACTGAGCCAACAGATATTGCCAACATATTGGCTGACAGAGTCAGTGCCAGCTTTACTCCTCTCTCTCTCTCCACCTAAAGGAGCAATCACAATACCAGAGGAATGCCAAGCACCCAGCATTACTGCAGCACACGTTACAGCTGCATTGTCCAAGGCCAAGAATACAGCTTCCATGGAACCCAACGATATCCTTGGATGTGTTCTACATGAACTACAAAGTGAACTGGCACCACATCTGTGTGCCCTGTTCAATCACAGCCTCACCTCAGGCTTTGTCCCTACCGAATGCTCTCCATAAAGGGGGAGTGGGTACAGACTCTGGGAATTATCGGCCCATTAGCCTGATGAGTCTGATATGTAAGGCTATGGAGCGAATCATCATGGATCTAATTAACAAGGATATAGGGAATCTCCAAACTTTATATCCCACGCAATTTGGTTTTATGAAAGGTAGATCATGCCTGCTCAACCTGGTTGACTTCTTTGAGTCAGTCACCAGAGCTGTGGATGAGGGCAAGGCAGTTCATACAGCCTACCTCGATCTGGCCAAGGCCTTTGATACCATTCGCCACTCAAGAATTATTGATAAGCTCACCAAACTAGGCATCAATCCCTATATCCCTAGGTGGGTTGCAAATTGGCTCACAAGTAGAACCCACAGTATGAAAGTAGTGGATAGTAAGTCAGACTACCGACCAGTCACGAGTGGAGTCCCACAGGGATTGGTCCTGGGTTGTCTCCTGTTTGGCATCTACTTCTCAGAAGTCCAGGCCAACACGGAAGGAATCTGGCTGACCAAGTTTGCAGATGACTGCAAGCTGGGAGCCATTCTTAACTCCATAAGTGATGTAGACATCCTCCAGAAAGGCCTCACTGCGACCAATGACTGGTGTCAAAACCATGGCCTTAGGCTTAATGCCAGAAAATGCATCATCATCCCCTTTGGGAAAAACTCAGTTCCCACTAATTACCACATTGATGGAAGTCCAATGAATACTGGAGGCATTTTAAGAGATCTGGGGACATAGGTTGACAGCAACCCCTCTGACAACCACACTTCCACTGTAGTCAAAAAGTCCATCTGTGTGGCACATCTCATTACCAAGGGTTTTGCATCCAGGAAGAAAGAGGTCATCATCTGTCTCTACTCTTCCCTCATTAGGCCAGTCATCAAGTATAATGCCCCATTTGGGATGTACCTCACTAGACAGATGCAACAGCTGGACAGGCCACAAAAGTACCTTTTATCATGAAGAGGATCCTAGGCCTTAAACACGTCCTACATGGACAGACTCGAAAAAATCCAGATATTCTCTGTCTCATATTGTCTGCTAAGACACAAAACCCTGCTTGACTTACAAAGCCATGCCATACCCAGCTCTGTTAGAAATGCTACATCTAAAGAAATCCCAATCTCTCCGTACTACATGCTCAGAGACCTCAACCTCATTACCACAATCAACAGAACATGCTGGAGGGATAGGTTCATAACCCAGAAATTGCCCATGCTCTGGAATAGACTTTCCATACATGTCAAGCAGAGCACCTCGCTGTCCCTCTTCAGGAGAAATGGTGGATGGTGGATGGGTAATAGAACGTTCACCCCAGGGATCACTCCATTGGCTGTACTTGATAGAGGCACTGGGAACTAACAGGCGGCACGATGCCCGAGCATTTCTATAGGTAGGCTTGTAAAGGCTCCAGGGCCATTAGCCTACTACACACCTATGAGGGAAATTTCCCTTAATTCAAGATGCAGTGACATCTGAACTGATTGGGAATGAATAAGTTCCAGCTGAAGTCCATCTACATATAACCACAGTTCATATTCTGCTTTGAGTTAATTTTTACAAGCCAAATAGAATTCACACCCAAGCCAGTCACATATGCTGACACAGAACCTACTGAAATAATTGTGTTCATTGGCTCCATCTATTCCTTCCTTCATTGTAAAGGGTTATTCAGTTACATTAAGTGAACATTATCAGTTTCATAGATACATGAAATGTTCTGTTTCATCATTTTAAACCTCACTTATTTATTTATTTGCATTTATTGACTGTGAAAACTCCTTTTTGGAAGAAACCCAGGGGAAAAAAGCTCCATGGACGTTCAATCAGATATAAAAACAATAGATTTACAACACAGTATCAGCAACTTGTAAATGGGAGTGTGTTAAAATAAAGAAGCAAGACCTAAAGTATTGCAAATTATGCAGTAAACAAAGTGATGGTAACTTCTTTAAGATGATAAGCAGTCATATTTTTCAATATATATTCATTTTGCTAGGGTAAATAATTTCTTTAAGTCCACTATATTTAGGGAGGACACTTTCTCCACTCCTATTTATACCTCGCAAGTTCCAAATTCACATCCCTTTAGGCAAAAAAAGAAGTATCCTTAAAGCGCAATTTATTAGAAGTTCAAGGATGACCTCTAGAGAATGTGATTATGAGTTAGAAAGCATGAAATTAAAGGAGATGTGTCTTGCAAGAAACTACTATTGGAATTAATAGAGGAAGAAACAGACGAAGTAAAAAATGGAAGGGATGGAAAATTTGGGTCAATCTTGGACATAACACAAGAGAATCAGGGTGAGGAAATTACAAATAGGAAGCAGATGGTAGAAACAGTTGAAAGAAAGGGAGGTAATTTTGTTATGAATTTTAGTAGTGATACACCCTGTATTAGAGATATAGTTATGAAAAATTGGATAGGTTTGGGTGTTATTTTGATTTGGAAAGATTGTTTAAGGAACCCCTTAAATTTACATACTGGAGAGGTAGGAACATTAAGGATTTACTGGAAAATAGTTTGGGACAAAAAGGTAGGAAAAGGAATGGCACTTTTTAATCTGGGACTTGCTTACAATGCACATACATTATGAAGAGTGAATCAATACATATTTTAGGCAGGGATAAGACTGTAGAAGCTAGTTTTCATTCCAGCTGTAACAGTAGAGGAGTAATATATATCGGTATCTGTAAGCGTTGTGGGGCATTCTATGCAGGGAAAACCACAAGGAAGTTGAAGAGGAGGATCTATGAACATCTAAATGAAATCAAAATCAAGGATGTGAAAAACACCTTGTACAAACACAGTGTAACCTGTACTTCAGCGACCTATGGCTGTTTTGTATTAGAAAAGGTAGAACAAGACCCAAAGGGCGGTCCCTGGGAAACTAAAATTGAGTTTAGGGAGCTTTTTTGGCAGTTGGTCCTAGAAGCAAATAGATTCCCAGGATTAAACAAACATATATCCATTGCTCCAGTTCTTAAATTAAGAGCGGCTAGAATTTAGCAGTATCATGAAAGATTTGTTGGTTATTGTTCCACAACATAGCAGTGTTGTATACACCTTATACTCTACCAGGTCAAGAAACATATATACATATATATACATTTTCAACATGTTTTTAATACATTATTTATTGTTAATGTATCTATCTATCTATATATATATATATATATATATATATATATATATATATATATATATATATATATATATATATATATATATACACACACACACACACACACACACACACACACACGCACACACATGGGTCTACTTTAAAACACCAACATGCAAAACACCGACGACGAGAACGCTGAGACTGGAAAATCGACAATTGAGATGACCGACAGTTTAAAAGCCCGACGCTGAGAACACCGACATGTGTGCGATAGTGACAGACTTTAGGGTTAGGGGCGGGTTAAGTGAGTTAGGGCGCGAGTTAGGTGAGTGTGCGATAGTGACGGACCTTAGGGTTAGGGTTTCGGTTAAGGTTAGTGCATAGATAGCTGTGTATGTAAGGTTTAGTGTAGGTTTGTAAGGTTTTTGTTGTGCTTGTGTTGTGTGTGTGTTTTTCGGAAAAGGTATTTGTTTTGTTGTGTTGATTGTAGGGATTGTGGTTTGTCGGGCATGTGGTTTAGTGTAGGTTTGTAAGGTTTTTGTTGTGCTTGTGTTGTGTGTGTGTTTTTCGGAAAAGGTATTTGTTTTGTTGTGTTGATTGTAGGGATTGTGGTTTGTCGGGCATGTGGAGTTTCGTGCTTTTAAACTGTTGATCATCTCAGTTGTCGATCTTCCGGTCTCTGTGTTCTCGTCATCTGTGTTTTGCGTGTCGGTGTGTTTTAAAGTAGACCCATATATATATATATATATATATACTTTATATTGTTAACACATATAGTTTTTATATGTTCATTATTTTAGGGGTGTTTGGCAAGGTTTTTAACATTTTAACTGTTTATCTAATGGGATAATTGATTAACTAATAAAGTTATCGTATGGGAGGGAATATATAAAGTGGCATTGTAGGATGTTTTGTTATCTGATGAAGTCCTTTCATCGGGGATGAAAATGCGGTGATACTGTTGAGTGTTAATTTTGTTTAATAAAGTGAGCTGCCTGATATACGGTCGAGTGATGTGGAAGTTTTTCCATTTTTGACCTCCTTGGTGCCTTCTAGTACTTTTTGGTAGGTTAAAGAATTTCAAACAGATACAAGAAGAACCAATTACAACATAATTCCATTAATGTAAATAACATGCTGTAAACAGAATTATGGGCAAGAGATGCAGTGGAAACATATGCTTGTATCCTGAAACTGTATGCTTTATACTTTTGGTGACTTGAAATCATCCACTGTAATTAGACTGCACTATAATCCTGGAAGGCACTAAAATGTAATGGCCAGTAACATTGGTTGCATAATGTGGCAGAAGACATGATCTTTCTCCTTAATGTCTGTGGTTATCTCTCGTTAGTCTAATTTCACAAGTGCATTTGCCTTGTCCAGTTAGCACAAACAGTGTCCTTGATAGGATATTATTACCTTGTAAGAGAAAGGCATGTGCAAGTTCTTTTGCTAACTGGTTTTAGTTAAATTCAATAAAACAAATGGAGTATCACTGCATTATTAGTATACTCTATAGTGAAAGTTACACCTCTATTGTATAGGGAGCATTCAAGTCTATTATCCATAAAAATGTTTCAGCCTCTCTTTATGTTAAATGCATTTAAATGAATGAAAAATCAATAATAGAAGCATTATCCAGTGAGTTCCGCATTATGGATATTATATAATAAATGTTAGATACGCACCTCTCAACTGTACCTCATTACGAGGAATGTTCCTCATTTGAGGTCTTAAAACGTTCATGTTCCTCGAAGTTCCACATTGAAAGGGTGTGGTTAAACACATTTTCTTCCGTTTATAGGCAGTAATACAGTTAATTGAGACAAACAGTCTGAAGATGATTCACTTCCTTTTGTATCAGATTAGAACTGCTTTTCAGACTCCTGAGTTGCCACTGCTGTCCATTTTTGTGCATATTAAATTTAACAGAGGAGCAGCCTACGTTCTCTCTTAAATCCTGCCACATTACATTTGATTATTTGCACAAGTTTTTTGCATGCATACAACATTCTACATCTCTCCAAGACTAAATTCCCCATCACCTATTTTTCCACCTGATCAGTCAACTATGCATCCCCTGTTCAGCTCCATGAGTCCACAACCCTCTTCAAGAATAACTTTTTTAAGATTTATGTAGCAGTTAGTCACTACCCTGCCCCCAGTAACCAGTCAGCTGTTCCAGTCCAAGAAGAGTCCTTCACAATTCGCTGACATGATCCTATGCACATGTATCTCATCTACCACCCTCTCCTCATCTATAACTGGAAGAGCACATATCTTCTAGTCCTTGGTTGTAATGCTCACAGTACTCAGGATGTGGTTTGACTAGAAACACTACTTTTTTCTTCAGGAGTTTATAAATAGTGCCTCAGGTCTCCACTGAAAAGAGGCTACAAGCCTAGTGGGACAAACCTGGTCAACAAAGGATAAATATAATAAAAATATAACATAAATTTTTCTGAGGAAGTCAAAGTAGTCTGTTTGCTGCAGGTACAATCCTACTACTTTGTCTGCGGTGCTGCATTGCAGAGGAGATCAGCACTTATAGACACATTTTCATCTCTGTCACAGCCACTTCCAGGGTTACTGCTGAAGGAAAAGATAAGCTAGATGTGAAAGTGGCTGGTAGGGACAGCACAGAAAGCAGTTGCAAGGGACAGTTAGTTGCACACTCTTGTAGGGATTGATATAATGCACAGTGTTTTTTAAACGTATTTGGGTCTCTTGTAACCCTGTGTGCGGTGCATGGCTTAGTGCAACTAGGGGGAATCAGAGAAACACAATGAATGTCTTGTTTAGCTGTGCTTATCTCATTTGCATGACACTTAGCAGTGCACAAACATAGACTAGTGGTCCACACAGGAAGTAGGCAGAACCCCTGCAGACAGGGCACAGACATTCTAAATGTCAAAAAAGATAGATTGTTGCAGTTTTTGCTTTCTGTCATGCAACACAGCTAAGCAATGTTGTGCGGCAGTTAACAAACTTCCCCAACACCTGCAGCCATTGAACACCTGCAGACAGGAAGCAGACAATCAACTATTTCAAAATGGATACAGTCTATTAATTCTGCTGGGCACTGCACAAATACAGTAAGTGGCATTGTGTGACAGTTAACACACAGAAGTTAAGAATGAATAGAGAATTATGCAACTATTATTTAACTATTCCTGAGGCAGCTGGTGTAAGTGTATGGCTGTAATACATATGGTCCTGTGTTCTAATAAAGTCAGTGCAGCATATTTTTGCTTTTGTGACAGTTCAGCTTATAGTAATGAATAGAAAAATATCCAAGTGTCCTTTCAGTGTTCCCGTGTCAACAGATGTAAGTGTAGGGCTACCATACAGATGATACTGGGTTGTAATACAGGAAATTTCAGATGTTTTTAGTGTTGTTCAATTTCACATTATATTAAATATCATTTATAACACTTTATACATAATTATAAATAGTGAAGCTGATATGAATTATATGTATGAGGGATAAGATGCCCTTACTGTGGTTTGAAGGTTCAGAAGTATGACTGAGGGTATACTGTCTACTATGTTTCTGTAAGTATAATTCTGTTATCTGAACTTGGATGGCCTTTACACTTAAATAAGACACATATACAAATTGATGTATATACAAGGACCTTGTCAGGTCACACACGTATATGGTTAACACCACAATTTCTCATTTGAATGCATAAATGATTCAGGACTATGTCTGTGAAGCACTTCTTCTGTGGCAAAGATGAAAAATCACTGCTGTGGAAGAAGATGTTCTGTTCCTTATGCATAAGTTTGAATCCCACACTGTAAAAATCAGTTTTAACAGTGTATAAAGCCAAACAAACATGTGTCAAGTCATGAAATGTTTGCCCCCAATGCATGTCTGCAAAGTTAAATCACCTAACAGTTACAGCAGCAGATACCCTCAAACTAATGTCAAGTGTCAGATTAACCTTCCAGTTTCAAAAATTGCTTTCCTGTTTTTTTTTTTTTTTTTTAATTTCTCCAAGTCTTTTGGGTTTCTAATACCATGACAGGACTGGACCCAATTCCTAAGTCAAAGTATGATTAAAGTTCATGAAATTAGTATTGTTTCAACCTTTGATGTCAGCCAGAAGTGCTCTTTGCAGCACCCACAATGTGCCCAGTAATGACTCCTGTAATTTGTACAGAGTTACATGTATCTGTAACATATTTAAATACAACTGTAATTTCTCTCTTAATCTTTTTGTATATCTTCTGTCTAGAAATTCTGGGCTTCTTACATAATAGTAATAATACATCATTTCTTTCTTATCCTCAATAGTCCACTCCATTCTCTTTATGGCTTTTTTTTGACTCATCAGTTTTTGTGTTTTTTGTGGACTTCTACTTCTTCAACAGGAGGGCCATCCTCCCTCAGGTGCCATGCCTATCCCCATTGTAGGAATGTTTCTGTATGTTGAGAATTCTACACTGTCATATTTTTCCAGTCCTGGCACCAGTGTGCCTACCAGGATTGGGCACTTTTTTTATCCTGGGTCTTGTGCACCTAGCTATCTTTTTTTATTTTTTAACCTACTTATGTCTATGACATTTGCTATATAAAATGCAGTCTATGTATCTATGTATCAGTGCCATCTTGGTGAGATTTTGTAAAAAAAAAAAAACAGGATCCACCTTGTGAAGATACTCACTAAGACTTGAGGAAGAATTCAATTTCAGCAATACTACTCTCCTTTGCTTGATTATTTTATTGTACCTCCATTCAGACTCCTGTCTGTTTGGCACTGTTGTTATCTGTTTAATATCCCACAAATGAGTTTGGCATCATTACTTGGGTATTCACTACTAGTAAACACAAAAACAGAAACTGGCAGGAAATCATTATTTACTATTGCACTGCTTTGGGATTAGACATGTCTGGTGTTAGAGGGGAAGGTGCCCAATTTAGAGCACAGAGGTGAGGTATTCAGAAGTCCAGAATATTTACTGGACTCCTGGTAAAGCGCCACAGCCAAAAGCTTCTGCAGGAGGACTGTTCTGGCTTCCAGTACAAGTCTGAGGCTTTGAATATTATGGACAAGACTGTAGCCAGTACAGCTAGCATCCCACACACTATAGAACAGTGTAGGCACCACTTCAATGACCTAAAAAGGCACAAGAGGGATACACTCAACCAGTGGATGGATGAGTTTCAAACTAGCAACATCCCACAGTTATGCAAGTATGCTAATAGAGAATTTAAAACACATAGAAAGCTAAATATAGGCAAAACTGGTATGCATAATGTTTTTCTTTTCAGAGCTAATTCTGAAATAGTTGTGAATAAGCAAGACCATACTAATTGTCTACAGAGACTGGGGAAAGGAAGTGGTATGTATACAGCACAAGAGAAGTATTATTACAGCTTTAAAACTTAACAAAAATATATTTTTCTATGTAGTAATAGCAAAGTGAGCATGCATACCCTAACTGTAAAAGCAAGTATGCATGCATCAGTCTGTAGCACAAACCAACATTAGGAGTTAAGTATAAGACTGTAGTGAGAGGTTGTGTGTTCAAATACCACAAATAACAACGATACAATACAATACAGCAATTCTTGAATAATATTATATAAATTAAATTCTACAGAAGTGGCATTAATATACTGCTGTTAACTGTAATCTGTATAATTTGACCAAACATATGTGCAGTATCTGCTCATTGTGAAAATTACTTTGAGCAATCTGTAATTATAGTGTGTAGTTGTTAGGAAGTTTACTGAAATGTAAAACTTTGGATAAAATAGTTGCATTATTGTGATAATGCATTGTATGTTACATATGACGGTACTAATTTCATCTCTTTTTTTTTCTCTTACCCCGACCCTTATCTGTTTTTTTGTATTTTCTGTCATGTGTCGTCAAAATGTATCCATATCATCCACCTGTAAGAAATCACTAATTGCTTCACAGCACAGCTAGGCCAACCCAGTTGCTCAGCCTGCCCCACCGGCTCTGACATCGACTTACCCCAATCATTGTGTGTGTGTGATTCCCCAGTTAGGTATAACTGGTGGTTAGTGTTACTCAGGCTCAGACCCTGTACCTTAGGTATAAGAAACAAGACCCTGAATTCTCTACCCATACCACCACATGTGATTCAAGGAGTTGAGTCTATAGCTCTCAACTGTCCAGATTTTCACAGAATATTTGGCTTATACTTTTGGTCTGTTCCTCTTAAAATTTATGGTTCAGTGAGAAATGAATTCACTAAATAATGATAGCCCTTTAAGTTTCAGTCTTCCTATCTTTGAAGAAACACATGGTCACAGAAAACTTTCTAAGATTATACAAGCAATGTTTAAAATAAATGTGTCCCTGGGTTTGGACCTTTGTCCCCACAAATAAATGTTGGCTTTTTCCAGATTTCGTGTGCTGTGAAGTTGAGAGAATTAGTTGAGTGTTAAGTGGATTTTACAAGGAGCTGTGAGCTTCAGGGGAAGAGAAGTTTAGTGCTGCTTATGCCAAGTCTGCTTGCATTGTTAGTAGCACAACGGGTAGCTTTTGATGCAGAAGGCTGTGAGTTCTACTCCCACAGTATGCAGATCGATTACTGATACGGTACTGTGTTGTACTTTAAAGTGAGTGGATGCTGCAGTCCTGTGAATGTCCTCATTTGGAGGAGTTACCTAGTAACTATGAACCCGTTATCAGTTTGCCATCCATTCCCTATTGCAATATTACTAGCTTATAATTTTTTTAATGTAACATAGGCAATTTGTTTTTCCAGGGCAACAGGAACTTTATTTGTAGATGAAACAATGAAATATAAAGTTGCTTGCTAGCAACAACCTCTTCATTAGTTACAGATCCCTTTAATGTGGAAGTATTTAGATGACTTTTACTTCTGCAGAGATTTTGCATATTTACCGATATTGGTGGATTGTAATAACAGAAGTTTGAGTGGCCTTTTATGGTTGAAATTTTCTGAAATGGGTAGTTTTTTTCATTATTTGTTCATACATTTTATTTTAGAGATTTTATTGTTCCCCTTTACAAAGCCCACCTTAGGTCAATCATTTTGTATAATGCCCACTTTTGCATGTATCTGTCCAGACCCATGCAACAATTGGAATACCCACAGAGATACCTCACTAAAAGGATACAAGTCCTAAACAATAAGTCTTGCATGGACCACCTCACAGATTTATCATTACACTCCGTATCCTACAGAATGCTTAGCGGTGACCTGTGTATGGCATACAAGGCATCCTCTGACCTAATACTGATGGACTTACTGAACATCAACAAGTCAAATGGCATCAGAAATAATCAGTCCAGGTATCTAAACTGAATGTTGTGGAAATATGGATATTTATCACAGAGGCTACCACTGTTCGAGAACAGACTATCCATTCAAGTAAAACAAAGCTCATCCCTGTCCATATTCAAATGCAGCTTTGATCTAAGGATGGGTAATAGAAAATGTACTCCAGGATTGCCCCTTGTGCCTCTAGAGGCAGTTCTTAAATTCTGCATCCCTTACATGGGTCCCCTCAAATTATCTATGGCATGATCACAGTTATTCTTATTAGGACTAATGTACAATTATCAGCCATGGGATAGGTGAGACCAAGAGGGAAATTGGCTAAGCTTAAAATGTCCTCCAAGTAAACCTATGTTGTGGTAGTAAATAGTTTTAAAATTTGCCCTTTTTAGATCACTAAATGCCCCTCTCACCATCTGCCCCCCAGCCTTCAACAGCTTCCGGCACCTCTGATAGCTTGGCATCATGCATCAATGCCAAGCAGCTGTGAATAGCTCTTCAATGGTGCACTTACCTCTGTGCAATGCTGCTTAAAAATGCTGAACAATGTCAACACACAGTAACACATGGTGAATGTGGTGTAAAGTATAATTTCATTGCATTATCACTACTTATGTAAAAGTATTACACACACCTGGATACAAGCTCTTTATCATCTGGGCTCCAAAAGAACTGCATCAATGCATTTACACCTGTTGCCACAGAATTAGCTAAGCAGCAGGTGTGTTTCATACCTTCAATGCTGAGAACTCTCAGAATTTTAGCAATGAAGCTCACATTTGCACATTGCTTAATTACATGAAAACAGGGAATACAGTAGAAATGTGTATCTTGCATGCGCAAACAATTTGCCAGTCATCAGACAAACTTATTGCTTGGTGCTATACTCTGCAAAGTGGACAGTAGCATGTATTATGTCTGTTTACTGTCCATTTAGTGTTCATACCATGAAACTACACATGGAAACACAAAATAAAAGGTACTATCCTAGGAAATGACACATATTTACAATGCAGCCATCTGTTACCCATGTACTGCAACCCTGCTCTCTCAGTATGTGTTCACAGAAATATAAACTACACTACTTAAATAAATAACAAATGTCTTATATACCATACATATCTTTAGGATGACAATCCAAATTCAGATTTTCTAATACTTGTAGTAACATGGACACCTGTTTGCATACTGTTTTTAAAGCTGTCTCTTATAGTATACCTGCACAGTGGAAACACAACACATTTGCAACACATTGCACACTTATCAATATGGTAACATGCAGAACTTTAACATTCTGACAGTTGGACATGGCTAGCTATCCATTTCATGCAGGCCTCCACTGCTGATGTTGTGATGATAGGATGTACTGCCAACCATGCCAGAAGAAATAGGACAGCTAGCTGAAATTTTGCAAATAATTATATGTCATTTGTATATCAAACTGATTTGTATAGATGCTTTTGCTGAAAATGTATATATGAGGTGTACTTGTACAGATGCTTTTGCTGAAAATGTATCTGTGAGGTGTGCTTATGTTAAAATTTATCAACTGTGCGCTGCTGGAAGGAAAAGAAATGTACACGTATTATTGTAACTGAATTAAATGTATAGGTTGTAACAGCATATACTGGAAGTGAAGAGGTTAATCTTAATCCACCTGACTGTGCAAAATATTCTTGAAATGAAATTATTTTATGGGTTATGCCATAAAGATGTTATCCCACAGTTTTGAATTTAGCCTGAGATGCAATTTTTGTGTTAGAAAATAGTTGGTAGTTCCTGTAAGAAGAGTGAAATAGTTTTATGACTTCCAGGAGATCTGAGCAAAGTTCTGTCTGTGTGCATGATAACACATAGGTGCTAAAATCCTGTGAGCTTCTAGTGCTGGTGATAGTATGAGAAACCAAGTCAGATGATCAGATGTGTGTGATGTCATTCTGTAAGCCAAAATAATATTAGATATTAGTAGGAGTTTGCTCTCAGCATTCTGCATTTTGTCTTAGATCTGACAACAAGAACCACTCATCCACATAATCTTGCCTTGCAGTAGTAAGTAACTTAACTGGGGAGCAGTAATTATTTTAGATTAGTCAGGAAAATATAGTGAGATTAGAAGTACTGTTTTTCTATAACTGTGTGAACATTTCCATCTGTGTTATTTTTAATATTCCCTATGACTTAAAATTTGGTAGTTACTGTAAACAAATATTTCATATTTTAATGTTATTTTATTATTTATTATTAAATTTATTTAAACTTTTCATTTTGGTTGGTCCTTTTTAGAAAATAGTAAGTTTTGAGAATATTTGCAAATATTTATTTGGTGATAACTCTGTCTACTCCTGAAAGCCTTGCTGTTTGGTCAACATTATCATTTGTATTGATATTAGTTACACTCAGTATAATTGGGTACCATTATTAAGAGCCTTAAAGTAGCTGACAGGGGTTCTGGTAGCAGTGATAACTACTTTATAATTTGTGCAGAAGGGGATATGGGAGATGGATTTGTGCCAGCCTTTCCCAGGTGTGTGTGTGTGTGTGTGTGTGTGTGTGTGTGTGTGTGTAAATCAAATCTCAGAATGTGTGTGTCAGCTGCTTGGAACAAGGACATAAAGCAATGGTTTCACAGAGGGGGTGTGGAAGGACTTGGCTTGGAATGCCAGCTAAGGACTCAACTCTAGGCTATGCCAGTGGGGAGTCTTATTGGGAGTCTGGAGAGAGAGAGAGAGGAACCAGTGCAGTGGTGCAGTGGTTAGCATTGTTGCCTCACAGCAAGAGGTTCCCCTGTTTGATTCTCGGCTGGGGTGCCTTCTGTGTGGAGCTTGCATGTCCTTCCTGCATTCATGTGGGTTTCCTCCAGGCACTCCAGTTTTTTCCTACATTACAAAGACATGCATTTAGAGCATTTCTCCACAGACCTCCACTGAAAATTGGCTTGCTCCAAGTTGGACTTTCCTGGTAAACAAATGTTAAATAAATAAAATAAATAAATAAAACCAACACCTAGACTGAGTGTGTTCCTGGGTGCTCTTAAGGGAAACTGTGCTTGATGCAGAGAGGTCTGAATCTAGAAATACTCAGTATATCCATTTGTATTCCAAGTGAACATCCCTCTTCAGTGTCAGTGGTGAGGATTCTGGCTCCTTGATTACTGGCCCAGTGTGAGGATGTCACAGATGTTATCCACTAAAAGTTGTCCTGTAGGCTTGTAAAAGTCAGACTTGTGCCGTGGTCCTTGCATAAAATATTGAGTTCTCTAGTTGGTGTATTTAGGTAGGTGGGTGTCCTGAACTGGTGTGTGTGTGTGTGTGTGTGTGTGTGTGTGTGTGTGTGTGTGTGTGTGTGTGTGTGTGTGTGTGTGTGTGCAGTTGCTTGAAATTAGATGGAGCATTTTACACTAACATATGGTACACTGCTATTGTCATCTTCTCCCCACCAGACACTGCTGATGTCATCACCTATAAACTATTGCCTGGCACACTCCAAGTCAGACTTGAGCTGTGGTGCCTGCCTTAAATACAGAGTTCTCCAGCTGATGTACTTAGGCAGGGAATCTCTTCTCACTGCAGTCAACTGGTGTGTGTGTGTGTGTGTGCACTTGCTTGAAATTAGTGAGAGCATTTTACACCAGCATGTAGAACACTGCTATGCCATCTTCTCCCCAGCAGCCATTCCTGATGTCATCACCTATAAACTGGTGTCTGACACTCACCAAGTCAGACTTGAGCTGTGGCGCTTGCCTTAAATACAGAGTTCTCTAGTTGATGTACTTAGGCAGGGTTCTGTTCTCACTGCAGTTAACTGGGCTGTGTGTGTTTGTGCACCTCCCTGACATTAGAGCAAGCATTTTACATCAACCTGTGGGACACTGCTATTACCATCTTCCTCTCACTAGACTCTGCTGATGTCATCAGCTATAGCTGCTTTATGGATGTGCAGTATTTCCATCAGGGCAGGGTCAGAGAGTGGTAGTAAATAGGCACATGTCACCTTATTCTATATGATACAGATTACAGTGACATTTCTTTCAGTCTATCCACATAGCTCATGGCATGGTTTGTAGGCCCTGTATTTTGTGGGTGAGAAATCCCTGGGATCTCTCCAGCTGCTGCAGGTGTCTGGTGAGGTACATGCAAAAAGGAGCATTATACATTGTGTTCTGATGAAGGTTGAGTACAGTACTGTTGTAACATCCTCTGATCTGGATATGATGGCCTGACTTATGAGGTACAAGATGTATTCTTTCCATACCACTGTGGAAACTTGGTGGTTGGGTTGAAGTTCAGATTGCTATCTGCGTGCGATCTAGGTCTTGCACCACTGGGTTTGAGCATGGGGGTTTGGTCAATGCTGGAATTAGCTGGGAATTCCACTTTGCAGAAGACAAACATAATGTCATATTTTTGTGTTTATTTGTGGACCATGTGACTTTGGCAGCACTTATTTGACCGTATTAGCCCCTCCTGTAATATGTTGACATCACTGGTGGACTCTGTGATTGCACCCAATCTGCAATAATCAGCAAACTTGGTAAGCCAAAGGCCATATATTTTAGCCTGGACTGTCTAGAAATAGATTCCAAATGGTAAAGGGCCCAACACAGATCCTTGAGGTACACCAATGGTGACAGCTCTACTGGCAGAGGTTAATTTATCAACTTGCACAATATGTGTTCTGTCAGTGAGCCAATTGGTTGAGCCAGTTGTTTAACCATCCGGTGGTGTAAGGGTTAATTCCCAGCTGGGAGAGTTTCTCAATGATACCTGAGTGGGGGATTGTGTCTAAATCCTAGGCAGATCAAGATAGGCAGTATGCACTGTCTTACCTTCATCCAGGCCTATCACACAGTATCAATGTGGTGCGATAACATCACAGATCACCTGTAGCATGACTCAGAACATATACCTACCTGACATGGTTAGATACACACTTCAACACATCCTCCAGATGGAATATGTTCCCGTAGATGGGTGTTTGATGGTGTGGAACCCCCATCAAGATGTTATACCAGATGAGATACCTGCTCCACTGATGCACACAGTACATACATAACCATTTTATAACATTAATGGCATGGGTTACATTCATGACAGTGTGGATTTTGCCATATATATGCCATGCACACCAGCCATCTAGCCTGGATTGAACATAATTTATTTATTTATTATTTTATTTTATTTTACATTTGTTGACCGGGTTAGTCCAACTGGATATATTTCCATTTTCAGCAGAGGCCCGGGGAGAAAAGCTCCACATTTAAACAAAAGGAAATACATTTTAAGCACAAATATCATAATACACATTATTATCTATTTCTAAAACAAGAATAGTAAGAGTAAGAGCAGGGCAAGAGAAATGAAAGAAAGTTGTCAAAAGAAAGAAGAGGAAGTTGACTTTCTAGGGAATAAGTAACATCATGATGAACATACTAACATGTTTTAATACCAAGAAGAGAGATTAAAGATCAAGGAGAGAGAAGCAGCGAAAAATGAGAGAGCAAAAATAAAGAGACAAATACTTGTTTGAAAGAGATTTGCCACATACAGGTGTAGCAGTGTCCCTCCTAACAACTTCAGTAGATGTTACAGTGTCAGGATGGTGTGCTTCATTACCCTCATAGATTGCTGACATGTCACAGTAGTTGTACAGGTGTGTTCATACAGAGCCATCTATGATTACTCAGAATCACATATTTTACATCAGAGACATGGATTTTATGGTGGTATTATACTGATATTGTCCATGATTGTGCATGCTTCTTTTAATGTTGCCCTTGAGCCTGAAACTGTGCCCCACATGTTGGAAACATCTGCTGAGATTACACTCATATTCAGGCAAATCAGTTTACTCAGCTTTACAATATCCAGCCAATCCTGATTGTATATAACATCTCTGATAGATGTCCTCTCCATTGTTCATGTCAGGATGCTTATATCACAAAGACATCTTCTCCATTGATAAGTCACCTTGTCTGACAATCACATAATATATATTTTCACTGTGCAGTCTGTACTGTACCATGTCAATATGCGAAAGTGTTCCTGCTACAACTGTCTTCCATTTACATGCCCTCATCTGCTTTACATTATGCTGTTTCTCCTGTCCTGTTTCTGTGTGGTCATTCCTACTATTTATCTGTATGTCCCCATTTAATACACACTCATGTCCCCTGATTCTTTATTTTAAATGGCAGTCCATGTAACCTTACAGATCATTTGCACAACTTTTATACAGAATGCCCGGAATGGGATTCTACAATACTCTTCACTGTATAGACTGTCCTGTAATGTGTTTGATCCATATACATTTCTATATGATAAAACCTGGTAATCATTGTGGCATTCTGCACAATCTCACTAACCTAGTTTGCTCTGAGGTAAAAAAAAAAGTTTGCTATCCATGTTGCTTTGCGCAGTTTCATGGCCGGCCAAGAA
This sequence comes from Protopterus annectens, assembly GCF_019279795.1. Lineage (NCBI taxonomy): Eukaryota > Metazoa > Chordata > Ceratodontiformes > Protopteridae > Protopterus > Protopterus annectens. The sequence continues at coordinate 196,664,845 of NC_056750.1, read as the reverse complement.
ACAGCACTTTTTTACATTTAAATGTGGTGCATGGCATGAATATGTAATCACTGCTGCTGCTCACCTCTCAAGCACATGAATTATGTGTAGGCTTCACACAAATCTACATGATGTTTATTGAATCTTACAGATAAAGAAAACATTAAAGGAAAATTACTTCAATCAATTGGTATACCTAGCAATGTTTGCTCGGCATTGAGCAAACACGGTGCACTTTCTAAGAAAAGAGTGAAAATTTTTCATTTTGGGCTATCTTCTGTATGGCAAATAAGCCTGGCTCTGTTATATGGCAGTCAGCACAATGGATAGTACTCTTTGAAGAGCATGACCTGTCAAGTAACTTTCCTTATGGGATATGGTTGAAGTACAGTGAGCTTAGAGAAAGAAGACATCTGTTGAACAGTTTGAATCCTGTTTAAGATACATCTAAACAGGAGGGTCAGAATGCCTTTTGTCACAACATTTTGATTAAGAATGTACAATACATGCAAATGCGTATCATAACTATGTTTATTGCAATAGATATATTATTAATGCTTGCTATAGAAGCCCAGTGTGTATATTATGTTAAACATGATAATGACAACATTTAATGTAGAATGAACATGCATAGGTATGATTTGCACTATACGTTTGTTATAATTTTTATGAGCTATCACATATTATACCTCTGTGTTTATGATAGTAAATATTTTCAAGTGTGTATGTTATCTATACTTCCAAGTATTACTCAGATTATGAAACCTCATGCATCTGAAATGCATTTACAAAGACAAATACTACCTTTTACATACCTTTTACATAGAAATGCAGTCCCAAGACTAAGTCAAGTCACAGACGTATAGGGATCTCTGAAGTACATCTTTGGTCCTTGTGACATTACAGTACATCTAATTAATATGTTAAAAAGTAAGTACTCCTGTGGCACTGACAGCTAATAAACAGTATTAAACATTTTATCCCTTTTTTTCCTCATGGGTTCAATTCCCAGGTGGTACTACTCAGTCTTATCAGTGTGTAACTCCCAGTAGGCCAGAATGTCACAAATCATACAATTTTTCCTCCAAACAACCATGATTGTAACAAATACCATAAAGCATTTAATTGTTTAACATTGGAATATGTGTCAATAGTTTGAATTCCACATGGCCAGATCTCACTTCCATATTTGATACCTTCTGTGTTTTTAGATGTAATCACTGCCAATGCATTTGGCAAGCCGTTGCTGTGCTTCCAACTGCACAAACAAAGTTGGCAAGACTGTGTCTGTCTTTGCACACAGTCTGTTACATGTAAGATCTGTACTGGGTGCCAGTTCAAACCCACATTTGTAGCTTGACTTCTGCAGACATGGCTGGCAACATTAGAGATGGTGTTCCATTTCGAATACAAAGGTGGAGTGTTGAGGAATCTAAGAGTTTTTGGCACTGTTTATGAAGCACTACAGCCAGAGGCTGCTGCAGGAGGTATATCAAGTCTCAGTATAAGGCTGGGACTTGTAATAGATTGACCAAGGCTGTCTCTAGTGAACTTAGCACCCCATGTATAGGAGGTAATGTCTTCTGACATGAAGAGGCACAAGGGGGACCTCCTGAGCTGATAGGAATATGAATTTAAGACTGCATGCACCTCATTTGTGTAAGTACACTGACCCATCAGCTGTGTATGATATAGCAATAATTAGTCAGTCAATGTAGTTATTCATTAAGGTTTCATAGACAGAGAGGTGTTTAAGAAAGAGGATATATGAGCATTTATATGACTTACAGAAACAAAATGACAAAAATGCTCTTTACAAACATTCTGGAGTTCAGTGGCAGATTTTGGCATGGGCGCAGGGGCGCGCGCCGCCCCCTTTTTAAACTTGTATAATTTTTTTTTTGAAAATCGGAAAAAAATGTACTACTAAAACTGTACATTTTCTGATTTTCTACTTACATTATTTTTGTACTCTTAAAAAAGAAATGCACTATGGTCTGTTGAAAACGGAAACTTCAGGTGCATTCCTTTATTGACAGACATAGATAGTCACCAAACGTGCCTAATGTATCAGATATGCAATTGGAAGTTGTAGTCAGGTGATCCTCCTCCAAGTGCATCTCCCTTGTAGTTGAATTAGGTGCATTAGTGAGAACACCCTGTGTGAGATGCTGCAAAAGTTTGACTGGTGAAATAATCCCTGATTCCGAGTCGGACAAACATGTTTTGCAGAGGGGGCAGATTCTGAAAAAAATAAACTGTGTGAGCAACTCGACAAGTGATTCTGCCATAAGGAACTTGTTATTATAAGTATTATTATATGCTATATAGTATTATTATTATATTTATTATTTTTTTTTCTCCTGAAGTACTGATCCAAGGCACCAAAGTGGTAGTACTATCTACGTTATAAATGTGTAGCATTTAGGAGCTCTGATGCAACTTTTCTGTTTATAAATTGTAATGCCATTTTCATCTGGAAAGCAGAATCTGCCTCTGTAAATTATCTCAAGCGCTGCCATTCTTTTGTCGTCACATGTTCATTATTTTATAGCAGATTGCCTTCTCACAAATGACGCAGTTAACATGTTTCCTGCTACAACAACTTTCACAAGATCATGATCCCGTCATTTCAAGTTAAATGCCGCACTCCAAATAAACCCGACCTAGACACTGAAGAAATACACATATGATTTGAAAAGCCTGTAACTGGCAGTATATTTAGTAAGCACTTTTCAAAACATGAAGAGAAAGCCAGGAATTATGAAGTCTCGCAGCACTGAAATACACACTGTTGAAAATAAAGATTTGTGGAACAAGCAATAAGCCTGTGCCTACCTCGTGTAAAGTAACACGCCGTTATTGGAAATGACCATTTAAGCTTCAGTGTTCAATGAAGGCAAAGACTCTGCTGAAACTCAGCATTCTATATGCTTTTGCCATAGCAACTCCAATGGAGAGGCCACTGTCATGGCTATAGTAAGAGCCTCTATTAGTGTGTCCCCAGTACACTTCCCTCGCTTAGATTTCAATTCAAACTGCTGCTAGGCTTTATGGTCCCCCGCTCAAATGGGATCAGTTGACTGCTCTCGCAGTAGCAAAGTAATGAGTAAACTACCACTAGCTTTTAGTCCGTAGGGAAGGAGGAAAGTGGTAGGATTCAATAAAACGGTTTAATATATCATGTTATTTTAATGGCGGTCTCGGTATGTGTATTTGTAATCCTCTGTTACGGTTAACCCTAGTGCTGTTATTTTTAAAGCTTGGAGGTCGAACCGTGTTCTTCTTCATTAATTGTACAGCACAAGACCGCCTAGCCCCTGGCCTTTGCTCACGCCCACTTTTTTGCCTGAACCGCACCCATCTGTTCTGCAGTTCTTGTTCCAAAATCTGGACGTAGACATTAAACAGTGAGGTATTAAGTATATAACAAAAATTGGATTTCCTAATGGAAAGACTGCCTTGCGCCTCCCCAAATTTACACTAGCATCTCTTTTCTGACTGGCAAAAGTATCCAGAATCTAGTAACACTCCATATGACAACTAAGTATCTGTTTATACAGGGCATAATTGAACGCAGATGCGGGCAGTGTACCATTACTTCATATAGAACATTTCAGAACGTGTGTGTGAAATCCACTTTACTGGGCTTATTATGTGTTTGCTCAGGTGTGACTTCAGTATTTCTTTCTTCGATAGTCTCATTTTACCAGATGCCCCAAGGTTGCCGTTGGGTGTTAATTCACACGTACTCATGCATTTAGCTACAGACACGTGTTGGCCGTAAATGGTGGCAGCCATATGTTTATTAAACTAGTTGGTTTCAAAGCTAACGATCTGTCATTTAAATGTATACCTGGCTCTAAACTGCCTAGATTTTATGTCTCCTTGTTTTGATTGCACCTTAAAGTATGTTTTTTTTGTTAAATCATGGAGTATTGAAGCCACTTAATAATGACATACAATCGAGTTTCAGACTTCATATCCTTCAGAAAAAATAAGAGCAGTATTTAAAATCTGCCCTTGTTTTTGGGCCTTTTCCATCCCCCAATTATTTTAAGGTTTGCCCAGATTTCTTGCTCTTAGAAATGTGATTACCCAGTCAGTGCAGATTTACCATCTGTATGCAAAATGAATGCAGTAATCAGTATAGTAAACAGTAATTGCCAGATGTGTTGGGGGTGGGCAGTCTTTGAATGATGACATTCAAGCCAACCCATCTTATGATCATGAACAATCAGTTCAAATAAAAATATTTAGTACAAAGGCTAAGGTGTGTAATCATCAGCGGGTTTTGTGTATTGGTTCTGACCTGCTTGTTATGAAGCAAAGCAGGCAAGGATCTACCCCACAGAGGGCAAGTCCGAGGCATCCTACCACCAGCCTCCCCATAAAAAAATTAGCCATTCAAGAGTGCCTGTCCACGCACATTCCCAAGGCTATGACAGCCTTCCCTTCCCTACTGTCCTGTAGCACTCAGTGGTAAAGGAAAAAGCCCTGAGGTGAGAAAACCGAAAACTCCTCCATGACTTCTTCTGTGATTGCTGTGCCAGGCTAGCAAGAGCCTGACTGACATCCTTAAGTTATGCACCCATTTTTATGAAGAAGGATGAGTGGGTGGTTTCTTCCTTGCTACAGTGACCCCGATCCTGATTTTTCTCCTTTGCTACCTATTTCTGTCTCTGCTGTGTTAAATTCTCCTTGCCCATGTCTGCCTTTCCCACTTACTGCTGATCCTACACTCTTCCTCCCTCCTTGTGCCTGGTGCATATGCTTTTTACCAAGCAAAAATGCTTAACCTGTGATGCGTTGGTCTGCTTCTGCTTCTGTTCTAATACTAGCCATTTTGTCATCATCTTCTTTTGGCTGTTCCCATTAGGGGTCACCACAGCAGATCACTTGTTTCCATTTCTTCCTGTCCTCTGCATCTTGCTGTGTCACTCCAACCACCTGCATGTCCTCTCTCACCGCATCCATAAACCTTATCTTAGGCCTTCCTCTTTTCCTTTTACCTGGTAGCTTCATCTTTAGCATCTTTTTCCCAATGTACTCAGCATCCCTCCTCAGCACATGTCTAAACCAATGTAATCATGCCTCTCTGGCTTGGTCTCCAAACCTTCCAACCTAGGCTGACCCTCTAATATACTTATTCCTAATCCTGTCCACCCTTGTCACACCCAGTGCAAATCTTAACATCTTTAATTCTGCCACTTCCAGCTCAAACTCCTGCCTTTTTGTCAATGCCACTGTCTCCAACGCATATAACATAGCTGGTCTCACTACCCTCTTGTAGACCTTCCCTTTCACTCTTACAGGTACTCGTCTGTCACAAATCACTCCTGACACTCTTCTCCACCCACTCCATCCTGCCTGTACTCTCTTCTTCACCTCTCTTCCACACTCACCGTTACTCTGAACTATTGACCCCAAGTAGTTAAACTCATCCACCTTCGCCACCTCTACTCCTTGCATCCTCACCATTCCTCTATCCTCCCTCTCATTCGCACACTTGTATTCTGTCTTAGTCCTGCTGACCTTCATTCCTCTTCTGTCTAGAGCGCATCTCCATCTCTCCAGGGTCTCCTCCACATGTTCCCTACTTTCACTACAGATCACAATGTCATCTGCAAACATCGTAGTCCACGGAGACTCCTGTCTGATCTCGTCTGTCAACCTGTTCATCACCATTGCAAATAAGAAAGGGCTCAGAGCTGATCCTTGATGTAACCCCACCTCCACCTTAAACGCATCCGTCACTCCCACAGACCTCACCGCTGTCACACTACCCTCGTACATATCCTGTACCACTCTTACATACTTTTCTGACACTCCTGACTTCCTCATACAATACCACAACTCCTCTCTAGGCACCCTGCCATATGCTTTCTCTAAGTCTACAAAACACAATGCAACTCCTTCCGACATTTTCTGTACTTCTCCATCAACACTCTCAGAGCAAAGATCGCATCTGTAGTGCTCTTTCCTGGCATGAAACCATACTGCTGATCACTAATCATTACGTCCCTTCTTAACCTTGCTTCCACTACTCTTTCCCATAACTTCATGCTGTGACTGATGAATTTAATCCCTCTGTAGTTACTACAGCTCTGCACATCAACCTTATTCTTAAAAATCTGTACCAAAACACCTTTTCTCCATTCCTCAGGCATCCTCTCACTTTCCAAGATTTCATTAAACAATCTTTGTAATGCAGTAAATTTAGTACAAATGGCACATTTTACTGGCCTTCTAAAATTATATGGTGAAGTTTAACTGTATTAGCAAATATACTGACACAGCAAGTAGTTCTGCAAACAAACTGTCAGCAGCTGGATAAATCTACTGGCCTACCAGATCTAAACAAAATTCGGAGTTTAAAAGTAAACCTGTTTGGTGTTCCACATGTGTAAATAAATAAGAAATACAATAAAAGAAAAAAAGTTTCTTGTACTATTTATAGTTAAAAAAAAAAATTGATGTTAAAAAGCCATCAACCCCCCCGGAAAAATGAATGTATCCCATGAACTTAGACTATCATCAGAAGCTAAGAACTACAAAGTTTACATTAGTTATGTTAGGAAAATAAGGAGTAGCACCCAGCATTGCTCATTACTTATCCAAATAGACACCACCTACTTGGATCCATTAGATATAGGCAACATACTAGCAAGCAAATTCACCAACAAAACAAGTGTATAAAGCCCACACATCCTACAGAACCTCAAAGCACCACATCATAACCAAGGAATAGTTGCTTAAAGGTACTGTTCTTGCTAAAACAAAAGAATACATTATCTGTGGGACTTAGTAATATATCAGTTTGCCTAATGAGCACAAAATATACCCTGGTCAACCTGAGCCTAGCTACTAGTTTTGTCCCTGAAGTATGGCACGTAGGTATTGGGATGGCACTTCACAGAAGTGAACCTTTTGAAAGACCACTGAAACTACAGACCCATTAACCTGATGCCTGTCTCATTTGAAAATCATGAAACACATAACTGACCAACTGACCTAATTAACTATGATATATATATAAAAAAAAAATCTTAAGACTTGATCCCTGGCAGTTTGGGTTTAAGGGTAAATCCTGCCTAATGAATGTGGTCACTTCTGAGAGAATAATTCAAGAAGTGTGGACATGCTGTTCATACAGCATACCTTGATCTGGCTAAGGCTTTTGATACCATACTACATGCGTATGTAATAAGCTAAATGAGTGTCAAATTGACCCATACATAGTCAGGTGGACAGCATATTGGTCAAGGAGGAACCGTGTAGTGAGAGTGGTGTGTGCGTTCTCAGCAAACACAAAAGTTACCAAGGGTGTTCCTCATGGTTCTATGCTGGGGCCTCTACTTTGTAGATCCCTAAATTACATATGGAAGCAGAATTCAAATTACGAATGGGAACGGTTCGTTCACCAAGTTTGTGTTGTGTTGCTGAATGGTACAAGAGTCCCCTTCTGATATTCTTAAGTTCCTTCTGAAGCTCGTACATTAGTATCTGCTGCTCAAAAAGTTGGTTAAAACTAAATTCTAAAAACTGTATTATTGTTGCATTTGGTAAACAATTCCTTCATCCATATTCTAGCATAAACAACACCCACTTTAAAATTAAAGTGTGGTGAGACATTGGAACGTGCGTAGATAGTTCACTTGCTTTTGACCTTCATATTACAACAGTGGTTAGGAAATCATTTTACCTGGCACAGGTGATTGCAAACTGTATTTCATCTGGATCCAAAGAAATTCTTGACCTTTCTGTATTCTGCATTGTTCAGACCTATTGTCAAATACAATGCTCCTTTTGGGATGTTTCTCACTATGCGTAACAAACAACTAGAAAAGACCATAGAGGTTCCTAAGTAAGAAGATCACAGGCTTAAAAGACATGAGCTACCCAGAGAGGCTAAAAGCACTATGCTTTTATTCACTGTTCTGTAGACTCCTTGGTTATAATCTGTGCCTAGCCTTTCAGCCCATTAGAGATCCATTAGTTGAACTCATCTCCCCAAATCAAACAGTCTGACTAACACTAGAACCAGTGATTTAAACGTACTTCAGCAGGTAAGCGTAACCGTTAGGTTTACTGCATTATGAAAAATAATCCTGTTGAAAATCATAAAACGTTCTACGATGCAACCTTGTTCCAAAACACAAAAGGGCCACACCTCCACGGCCAGCGACCGCCTAGGGCACCATACTGGACGGCCTCATAAAGGGTACATTTTATTTATTTAAATTTTACTATTTTTCATTTTAATCTCTTCATCTTTCAAACACACCACACCACACCAGGACTCGAGAGACAAAAGTTTGTGTTCTTCTCGGTGCACCATCTCTAAGTACATCCTGACAGTACTGTGATGTTTGCACCCCTCCCCACTCAGTAGCAGCAGCATTGAGGAGAATTTAAATCTCGCTTTAGGCACTTAAAACTGTAAATTGATTCTTATGTTACAGCCAGGGTGTCTTGGAATGTGTATTCATAGCATGGTTCCCATTTATAGTACTTGCCGACTTACAGTAAGAACTAGGATGGGAAGTTACTAGCCTTTTTAAAACAAGAATTCCTAAAGAAAAATTTTTATTTAAACATGGGTAAGTTAATAACTCTATGGTGGAGTTTAGAATGGATGGTGGGCAATAGATTTACCATCTGCATGCATACCTCTCAGCTGTCTGGATTTTCACAGAAATCGAAAGCTCTCATATTTTAGGACTGTTTCTAGTAAAATTTTTGGTTTTCTGTCAAATCATTAAGGACTGAAGTAGATCGAGGTCATTTATATGATGACACTTGCAAGCCTTATTATTCTAACAGGCTTCTGTCTCTAAGAGCAATATATCAAAAATTATCCTTGATTTTGGGCATCTTTTTCCCATTAGTTTTGTCTTTGTCCAAATTTCTAGGGCTTAGAGGTTGAGAGGTATTGTAACAAGTACACTCCCTTATGTTATCAAGTTTTTCTGTTCTGAAAGTTTTTAAAAACTGTTCAAATGCAAACCAGGCAATCTATTGTTTTTCTTCATAGGGCATTGGACATGTCATTAAACTACCAGTGTTACTAGGATGCTTGCTCTGCTATCACAACATTTCCTGAAGAATGTTATTGGGAAATGTTTACTTACTGTTGTACCACACCTCAAAAGTGATGTGAATTAATTATATTACCCTAGCTCTGGTTAAAAATCAATTAACATTATTAAGTAGCCTAGCATTGCTTCCTCCAAGTATTTGTGTGTGTGTGTGTGTGTGTGTGTGTGAAGTACTTATGAAATCAAATTAAGTACCTTTCAGATGCTTGAAAAATCACAGTATATGGTTTCTGTGCAAATTGTCTCATACTTGGGCACTGGCAACTGACACACCTGCTAGCCTCTTGGTTGACTTAACAACAGCCTGGTTTGTGTACCACTGTGATGATATGGGCAAGTGCCAACATAGCCAGCTGGGGTTTTGCAAAGAATTATATGCCTTTTGAATATCAAACTGATTTATACAAGGTGTTTGTTTTACAAATGTAATAGAACTGTATGTCATTTGTATATCAAACTGATTTTGTACAAATGCTTGTGCTGAAAATGTATTTGTGAGCTTTGTTTCTGTTGAAATGCATCAACAGTACACCCTGCTGAAATGAAGAGAAATGTACATGTGTTTAACTTTAAGAAAAATAAGGGAAATGTAAATGAGCTGTTGAACCATTAAAGGTACCCCACATTGCTGAGAAGGAACAGAGATGCTGGATCTGAAGAAGAGCCTTTGTCCATTATCTCAGTGAAAAGAGGGGAGGCCCCAGCCACTGCCATAAACATTTGGATGTGTATTGTGGCCATCTGTATTAAATTCCCATCTCCGCTTCAAAGAGGAATACTGTGAGAACTTAGTCAGGTGAACAGATGAGGCCATTTTACCAGCCCTTTTGGTTCATAGGTGTGTACCAGGCTAATGGCCTGGAAGCTTTACAAGCCTAACCCAAAAAAAATTTCCTTGACACCATGCCATCCGATGTTTGTTCAAAGTACCTCTATCCAGTAGGGCAACTGGTGTGATCCCTGGGGTGAACTTTCTGCTACCCATCCACTTGTCAAGATTTCACTTGAAGAGGGCAAGCAAGTTGCTCTGCTTGACATGAATGGGAAGCTTATTCCAGAGTATGGGCAGTCTTTGGGAGATGAACCTGTCCCTCCAGCATGTTCTGTTGATTGTGGTAGTCAGGTTATGGTCCCTGGAGCATGTGGCATGGGGAGATTGGGATTTCTTTAGGTGTAGCATTTCAATAGGGCTATGTCGGACATGGCTTTGTACATCAAGCAGAGATCACCTCTGAGTAGACGATAAGAGACCGAGAACAGCTGAAGTTTCTTGAGTCTGTCCATGTAGGACATGTGTTTATGGCCTTTGGTCCTTTTTTTTGAAGTACTTTTGTGGTCTCTCCAGCTGTTGTTAGTGTCTGGTCAGGTATATGCCAAACAGGGCATTATATTCAATGACTGGTCTAATGAGGCATGAGTAGAGAGGGATGAAGACCTCCTTCTTTATGGATGTGAACCCTTTGGTTATAAGGTGTGCCACGTAGAAGGACTTTCTGACAACAGTGGCAACATGGTGGTCGAAGGTGAGGTTACTACCCCAGACTTTTCTGGTGTCTGACTTTTAAACATGTAGATTTGTAAAGCAAGACATACTTCTAGCCATGGGACCATTATTAGTTATATTTTGTCAAGGTCACAGTAGTAAGAGACTGGGATTAGAAGATGTGTCTACTTACTTTTGTGTATATAGTATGATAAGACTCAAATTAGTCATTAAGATAATTTTATTTTATTTTACTTTCAGCTGCAAACTGGTTGAAACATAGTAATATAGAGAAAAAAATAATTAATCAAAAGTTCACATAACAGAAGAGATCACATTGCACATTGAAATTTGCAACAGAAATACAGAAAAAAATACCATCATAGCCCTCAGCTGTCAGATTTTCACAGAATGTTCAGATTTTTGCCTCATATGTTTCATCTGTTCCTCATGAAATTTGGGGTTTTCTGGCAAGTCATTAAAGACTGATGTCACTAAATAATGACACATTTGAGTTTCAGACTTCAAATCCATCAGAAAATGAATTCTAACACAAAACCTTTATTCTTTCAACTTACTAGGTTTATAAGAGTAATATTTAAAATGTGTCCCTGTTTTTTGGACATTTGTCCTCCCATTATTTTTGGCTTTGTCTAGACTTCTTATGCTAAGAGGTTGGGAGGCATGATTATACCAGCATTTCAGTTTATTGGATAATCAGTTCTTTTGTTAACATATTCAGTTCCTCTGCATTAATTAAACTATACAGAAGTTGTAAAAATTTAAATTTCACTGGTCCACACATTTCAATTAGAACCCAGCAGGTGTAACTTTTCTTTCTCACTGTTATTGTTTCATTACGTCTGCTCATTGATAATGTGATTTTATTTTTAAATGTGTGGCGGGTTTGATAACTGTCTTTGAAGTGCTGCTGCTGCTTTTTGCAATACCTGTCACCTCAGCAGTTACATCACAAAAACAAAAAGAAAAAAAATCTATTTTTGCACTGCATTCAAGTGTTTATTTTAATTTGTTGACCTGGATAGAGCCCTAATCTTTTTTGTCTCAGTCTGGAGACTGTTCTTATACTCCTAATAGTTGTGTCATGCCAGATGACATAAAATATTATTACAGTCACAGTTCTTACCTTTACCTGTATACATACATTGAACATTGGTGAGGAAACTCATCTTGGAAAGCCTTTGATAATTGTTATAAACCATAACATAAACATAGCATAGAATAAGTTGTTAAAATTATGGAAATTAGCACATATAATGAAATATTTATTCAGCATTTTAACCTGGTAACCCCAATGAATACAATACCTCTCAGCATCAGAGCAAGACGTCTGGACAAATACAGGAATAATCAGGGAGTAAGGCCCCAAATCATGGACAGATTTTAAGTGTTGCTCTTATAACCTTTGAAGTTGCTAGAATAACAGGTTTTGCTTTAGTGTGTATCTATTAAAGGATCTGAAGTATGATGCTCAAATGTCATTACGTAGTGACTTCAGCCCTCTGAATTGTCATAAAAAACACAATTTTTTGAGAGTCAGATAAAAAATATGAGGCAAAAATCTGTGCATTCTGGAAAATTCTGGACAGTTGAGAGGTACCTCCAATTTATACTTGCAAACATGCACACGTACATACTTATCTACATTTTAAACATATATATGTACATGTGGTGTGTGGCACACAGGAATTACCCATCATGTCCAACTGAATGTATATTGCTGTCCTTCCACACGTCAGAGCTTCTTAAGGTGATCTTTTCACAACCACCAAACCCAATGTCCCACTTTCCCACTTCCACCCCGGCAGTCAACTAACCGGACCGTGCCCCCCCCTTTGCAAATTCCTGGATCCGCCACTGGAGTTGGTGTAAATTTTACTAAATTTAAATTTGACATAATAGACAAAGTTTTTAAAAATAATAGGGGAGATGAATGGAAAGGGGCACTTGACCTAAAGGAAGTAAAGTGGCAACTTAAATTAAAATCTTCATACACCCCAGGCTTAAATAAATACATTTCCCTACAACCTTATTTAAATTATAAAGCAAGTTTTATATAGCTGATTGGGAATGCTTTTATAAAATGTTACTTGATTAATGATTGGTATTTTTTGAAAAAACCTCAATACACTAATCATAGATGATGATGATGTGATAGTGAGGCACACTGATGTCCTACTCACTAGGCTGAATAAGGAGAAGGTAACAGTCAGCTATCATGTACCAGAATCTGGCACATAGCACACGCACTCAGGTCACTCCACAACAAGTACACGTATGACTCTGTCACTGTCCATGTGGGTGTCAATGACCCAAGATGCACCTCCCTGGACTACATGAAAAGAGAAATGGAGGAGCTCTCAGATTATGTGGCCCAGGCAGATATGACCCTAGCCCTGAGCAGCATCCTACAGTTGTACAGAATGATACCACAGTACAAGCAGAAAATGACTGACTTCAACAATTGGCTAAGTTTCTGGTGTTATTCTAAGGGGATCCAGTATCTGTCTGCTTGGGATGACATTGACAGACCTCGATGCTTTGCCAGAGTACATCTGTCACCCTTGGGTTTCCGGATACTGGCTAAGTCTTTTGCCAAATCAATAGAGCCTTTTTTAAGCAATGTTCCAAAGACCAAATTACTACCATAACAGCTATAAATAAATGCAGTCTGGGGGTCATGCTGCTCAATGCTAGAAGTCTAAATCTCAAGATGTACTTGCTCGAAGCACTCCTCAAAATAGAGAACATTGACATTTGTGCTGTAACAGAGACCTGGTTTAAAGCAGTAGAAATTTCCCCTGCGCTACCAGGCTATAACGCATTCCACACCTTTTGGCCCCAGAACATGGACCAAAACTCCAAAGGCAGCGGTGTCTCCATATTCATAAAGGATATACACACCTTCAGACTAGAAACCCAGCATAACGCATTCAAGATACTTCAGGTACAACTAAGATTGGTTAAGATGGCAATTCAAGATGTAGCCTGGTATAGGTTCCCAACCATGTCCCAAGACTCTCACTCACATTCCTATGCACCCTGGAAACACTTTCATACTAGGTGACTTCAACTACTCCTCCATCATCTGGGAAAACTACTCATTCACCAATACATTGGCCCAACGCTTTCTGGAATTCATCAGTTCTAATAGCCTGGACCAACTCATTATTACCCCCACTAGATGAAGCAGCATCCTTGACCTGGTTATTACTAACATGGACAACTGTTGCTCTATACCAATAGTCAATTCCTCCTTGGTTAGATCCGACCACAAACTAATTTCCATGGAAATCCACATCTCACCCACACCCCCCACAAAAGGTATCCACCATGAAAAACTTCTCCAGCACTGACTTTGGGCTCCTAAAAACAGAGGTGGCTAACTTCACAGCCCCCATGTCAATAGAAAATAGATGCATGACTGCCAAATCATACACTAATGCACTGTATGAATATGTACATAAATGCATGGAACTAGCCATACCCAACCGAAGCCAAACTGGTGGTCCCCTGCCATTAATAAACTCTACAACAGAAGGAAAAAACTGTTTCAGAAAAAGGTGAAGTCCCAAGACTGGAAAAACTCCACTATTAGCCTCAACAAAAAGTTGAGATCCCTCATCAAAACCTCTAGCCAGCTATGAAGGCAGAATTGTGGCAGACACTAAAACAACCACAAAGCCTTCTATAGTTATATCAAGAATCTTCACGGCAATACCCAGGTTTGCTGTGAGTTACTGCACAATGGTACCTCCTATCCTGAGCCAACAGATATTGCCGGTATACTGGCCAACAGATTCAGTGTCAACTTTACCCCCCCCCCCCAACAAGTACCAATCACAATACCAGTAGATTGCCAGGCACCCAGTATTACTGCTGCACAGGTTAAAACAACACTGTCCAAGGCCAAGAATACAGCTTCTGTGGGACCTGACAATATCCCTGGCTGTGTTCTACATGAACTACAGAGTGAACTGGCACCTCACCTGTGTGCCCTGTTCAATCACAGCCTCACCTCAGGCTTTGCCCCTACCGAATGTTGCACTGCTACAGTCATCCTTCTCCACAAAGGAAGAGCGATTACAGACCCTGGGAACTATCACCCCATTAGTCTGACTAGTCTGATATGCAAAGCTATGGGACGCATCATCATGGACCTAATAAACAAGGATATAGGGAATCTCCAGCCTCTGTATCCTACACAGTTTGGTTTTGTGAAGTGTAAATCATGCCTGCTGAACTTGGTCGACTTCTTTGAGTCAGTCACCAGAGCTGTGGATGAAGCCAAGGTGGTTCATACAGCCTACCTTGAGCTGGCCAAGGCCTTTGATACCATTCCCTACTCAGGAATCCTAGAAAAACTTACTAAGCTAGGCATCAACCCCTATATCACTAGGTGGGTTGCAAACTGGCTCACAGATAGAACCCACAGTGTGAAAGTAGTGGACCCCAAGTCAGACTGCTGACCAGTCACAAGTGGAGTCCCACAGGGATCAGTCCTGGGTCCTCTCCAGTTTGGCATTTACTTCTCAGACGTCCAGGCTAACATGGATGGACTCTGGCTGACCAAGTTCCCAAATGACTGTAAGCTGGAAGCCATTATTAACTCCCCAAGTGATGTAGACATCCTAGAGAAAGGCCTCACTGAGACCAATGAATGCTGTCGAAACCACGGCCTTAAGGTTAATGCCAAAAAATGCATTGCCATCCCCTTTGGGAAAAACTCAGTTCCCACTAATTACCACATCGATGGGAGCCCACTGAACACTGAAGACGTTACAAGAGATCTGGGGACACAGTTTGACAGCAACCTCTCCTTCGACCCCCACATTGCCATTGTTGTCAGAAAGTCCTTCTATGTGGCACATCTCATTACCAAGGCTTTTGCATCCAGGAAGAAGGAGGTCATCATCTCTCTCTACTCTTCCCTCATTAGGCCAATCATCAAGTATAATGTCCCATTTGGCATGTACCTCACTAGACACATGCAACAGCTAGAAAAGCTACAAAAGTACCTCAAAAAGAGGATCCTAGGCCTTAAACACATGTCCTACACCAATACACTCAAAAAACGCCAGCTATTTTCTGTCTCGAATCATCTACTAAGAGATGATCTCTGCTTGACTTACAAAGCCATGTCAGACCCAGCTCTGTTAGAAATGTTACATCTAAAGAAATCCCAATCTCTCTGCACTATACGCTCCAGAGACCTTAACCTCTTTACCACAATCAACAGAACATGCTGGAAGGATAGGTTCATAACCCAGAGTCTGCCCATGCTCTGGAATAGACTTCCCATACATGTCAAGCAGAGCACCTCACTAGCCCTCTTCAAGAGAAATCTTGATGAGTGGATGGGAAATAGAAAGTTCACCCCAGGGATCACTCCAGTGACTCTATTTGATAGAGGTACTGGGATCTAACGTCAGGTAGCACGATGCAAGGGCACTTCTATGGGCTAGGCTTATAAAGGCTCCAGGGCTATTAGCCTAGTACACACCTATAAACCTATGATTTTAAAATGTCATTTTATAATGTATTTTAAATTCACTTCATAGTTTTGGATTAAGGTTGAATTATGTACCATATACCTTTTCTCATGTTTCTGAAGAATGGAGGGTTTAGTATTTGGGATGTGTGTCTTTAAATTTTTCAAGTGTGATCAATTATGTCCATTATTCAATTAAGAATATTTGTATAAAGTGAGGCAATAGTTGGTGTTTGATGTATTCTGATGAAGTCCTGCTTTGACGGATGAAAGCGCTTAATTCCATTAATAAATCTTTTGTGTTTTGGTTACTGGTGTTCAGGTACATTGTATTGCCACATTCGGAATTATTTTTATCAGTTGGTGTCTTCATTTTAACTATTACAAGGTTTCTCGTATCTATTTTTTTTCTTTTTGCTATTGTACAGCTGCAGCAGATAGCAGCAAACCATAAGGTGCATCAGGAGAGACTAACGTGTCTCAGAGAGGCACGGAGTAAGTACACATCAGATCCGAGTGCAAAGCACAGAAGCATTCTCAGTGCATTACTGCATATCATCTTGTACAGGCATACCTTAACTTTTATATCAAGCTTACATTCCTACTCCATTAGCTCTTGGTTATGCCATTCAAAGCATACATTATTATTTTTTTTTTACAAGAGGTATTTTATAAGATATTAACTGGAATGTGCATGGCATAAATAATTGAGTATTTGCAAATGCAGTTATTAACTTTGCAAGCCTAGATCTAACATGGCATAGTCAAATATATGATTCTGTTTGTCATATCATACCATTGTGATGGATTCATTTTATGACACGTTAATGCCTTTTTATCATATCTGGATGTGGCAAAGGTATACATATTTATTTATCATACTGGTTTATATATTGACATAAGAAGTAATGTGACATACCACTACTTAATTCTCTATTTTTCCTCTACTTTTTTCTCCTCCACCCTATCTCTCTTTTTATATACATTTCTTTTTTTAATACATTGCTGCTGAAATCCATACAGGCTTGGAACTCCTTACCTGTATTCATCAGGTCAATACCCTTATTCCTATCTTTCCAAACCACTCTAAAAGGCTTTCTAGCTAAAATCGGGCTTTGTTTTTGCTCAGAACCAGGGTAAACTATGTTTCTAAATGTGAACAGGTACCTTTTCATTCCATATACCTCCTTACTCTGCCTTCTTCACTTACTTCCTTACTTTTATCAAATTTTCTTCCCTAACATTATCTCTAAATATATTATAAGACTGTTTTCCAACGCTTCACATTGTAGTTCTTATTTGTATTAGACTAACTTACCTTTTGTTTCTCTATAAACTGTCTAAAATTTCTCAAAATATTAAATAATTGTCATGTAACTTGTATCAGTTCTTAACTTATATTATGTCTAATGTGTTATAATTATTTAAGCTGCAGTTGCTTTTGTTTTATTTTTCTAGATTGTAAAATTATTGTTCTTAAAAAGTTTTGTAATAATTTGGAGCTTTTCTCCCTGGGCCTCCACTGAAAATGGCCTTCTACACAGTCAGATTTTGCCAGTAATCAAATTTCAATAAATAAAATGACCATCAGGGCAGGGAGCGCTAGATAGATCACTGTGGTTTACCCCACCATACCACCACAGGTGGCTGCAGCAACACCACCACAGGAAGCACAGACACCCAGACATCTGGGTCACAACCTGTTAGCATTGCCTCATAGCTCCTGCCCTACCTGCTCCACCAGTGTTGGGTAACTCTGCCCTGCCTGTTGGTGCAATAGTACCCTCTAGGAGTAGTAGTAGTAGTGGAGGTGGCAATTTTATCACCTGTCAAGAGCTGACAGGGCTGGTGGGGGGCATAATGGAGAAGGGCTTGGTGCCTGAATCAGCAGGGTTGAAAATGGTCTGCTTTGTATTGCCAAATGTTGCCACATCTGGCACTGAGCCAGGCAACTGACACAGGAGGCAGTGATGACAGTTTTGAGAGTGAGAACTAGATTCTCACTGTTCTGAAGCTGGATATGGATACACCTCTACAGTCCCCTACTTATTGCCAGTCATGGTGTCTCCTAACTATTTTTGCTCATCACCATGCCTGTCTATTTCATATGTCCTCTATATCTGCACCTGTTATCTAATCTACCCTACCTGTTTGACCCTTTCATTTCTAATCACTTTTCCCAACATTCCTCTCTCTCAAAAAAAAAAAAAAAAAAAAAATCACCCCAAACATAGCTCTCCACTTTCCTGTGTACCATCTTGACACACTTCATTTGGTCCAATTGGCTATAGAACATTACTTTTTGCTGTCATCCATCCCTAGTGTGGTAATTCTGCAAAGTCAAGAAATTGTGTGCACTTTCCTCTTCATCATCTTTGCGAACTACATACCATGCTCTAGCATGTTCCTTCCTAGTTCAACCAGTACGCTGACAGCTTTGCAATATTCTGCACAATCTTTCTGATATCAGATCTCAACTTCAGAATGATTTATCTTGACCTGACTGAGCTGCGTTTGCTCATTATTCAATTACTCAAGCTATATTTGCTCAAGTGTAGTCTACACATCTGTTGTTGGCCTGCTACAATATGCAAAATTTCAAAGTAATAGTAATGATTGCATTCCATGGTCAATGGGGAGCAGAAAGAGAGCAGGCATTATGTTGTAAGAATCATAACTTGTCCTCCACGTTGATGTGAACTTGGACTGAGAATATATAAGGGGAGGATGCATGGATAGTGGTTGACCCTTTGCAAAAATGCTTGTTTTAACTGTTCCACACACATATGAATTCATGATTAAGTATTTATGCTTGGTATTTATATGTGCTCAGTATGTTTCATAATGAAGGTATGAGATATTCTGCTGAGAGGTCCTATGTTTTGATAGAAAACAGGGACATAGTCAGGATTTTTAGAATTGTATTCCATCATTCAGCAACTTTTAGGACCATAGCCCCTACCTAATAAAGTAGCTCCCCTTAAGTCATACAGTACATGTTGCTTGTTTTCATGTTTTGGATGGCTTACATTTTCATTACTGAAAAAAAAATCTTGAAATAATAGGCCTAAGTTAAATAGATAAATAATTCTAGTTATTTATTTAACATTTGTTTACTGGGAAAGTCCGATTTGGAACAAAGCCAGTTTTCAGCGGAGGCTTGGGGAGAAAACACTCCAGATGCATGTCTTTGAAACATGGGAAGAAACCGGAGCACCCGGAGGAAACACACGAATGCAGGGAGGACATGCAGACTCCGCATAGAAGACACACCAGCTGAGAATCGAACCAGAGAACCTCTTGCTGTGAGGTGACAATGCTACTGCTGCACCACTGCGTCATCCAGATATTTAAAATATGTTATGCTGTGATAAAACTGCAGATTTTGTGTTTTTATTTTAAATGATTTCATATCATTTTGCAAAATATGAATTAAACATTTTAAAACAGTGTGCATTGTGGCACACACAGTGTATGTCTGGCTACATCTGTGATGGCAGAGTTCTATAAACTGCTTTTCCGGTGCTTTTACATCAGTTATTTGAATCAAGTCACCATCACAATATACTTATATCATCAGGATTCTCCTGAAACATAAATCTTGGTTTATGATTATTGTTGATGCTCAGAGGTAGTTAGCACCACAAAGCTATTAGCTGTTAAATTGTTACACTGTAATTTACACACAGATTTGGCCAGCTTGTGGGGTCAATGGGCTTGCACAAAAATTAGAAACTTGGACTACTGTATGTTGTAAATTAATATTATTTCAGATCTGCTGCCAGAGCACGTTTGCCTCCTAATATATGCTTCCTCCAACTTAACCAAGCTCATCTTCACCCACACTAACAATTACAGCCTAGATCATAGGCTCATAGGAGGTTACTAGGCTATTGGTCTTTATAAGCCTTGCCATGTTATACCCTTGTTCTCTTATTGACCATGTTGTATGGTCTATATTTGCAGTGTGAGTCTATGATTAGCACACACTGCCCTTATCCAAGAGATACATACACCCCCAGGGGAAATTTATGGTCTCCCATCCAGTTGTCTAAGTTACGTTTAAATAGGGTCATCAAGGAGCTCTGTTTTACATGAATTGGGAGTTTGTTCTAAAGGAGTGGCAATCCCTGGGACACATATCTGTCTCTCCAGCATGTCCTGTTAATGTCACAGGCTAGGTTAAGATCCCTAGAGTGAGTGCATCTTATCACATTTGACTTGCAGATGTGCAGCATTTCCATTAGGGCAGGGTCCAAGCCTGCTTCTATAGGCCAGGCACAAGTCACCTTTCAGCATCCTATAATATACAGTGTACAGTGACAAGGCCTTCAGTCTGTCCATGCAGGTCATGTGTTGAAAGCCCTGAATTTTCTGAGGTATCTCCAGCTGCTGTAGGTGTCTGATGAGGTACATATGGAAAGGAGCATTGTACTCTTTTAGTGGTCTGATGAGGGATGAGTACAGAGGAGTTATAACATCCTTAGCTCTGGATGTTATAACTCCTCTTTATAACATCCTTAGCTCTGGATGCAATGCTCTTACTTACAAGATGTGCAACGTAGAAGGCCTTCCTTAGTACTGCGGATACATGGTGATTGAAGTTAAGGTTGCAATCAACCTGTGTTCCCAGGGTTTGAGCTAAGGGGGGATAGTGTTAGTAATGTAATTTGCAGGGACTTCCCCTATGTTCAAAGGGATGATAATGTATTTTTTTTTTGCATTTAGTTTAAGTCTGTGGCTTTGGCATCAACCATTTGTCTGTGTAAGCCCTTTTTGTAGTATGTCAACATTGTTGGGGGACTCAATGATTATACCCAGTTTGCAGTCATCAGTGAACTTGGTAAGCTACAGGCCATCTATTTTCAACTGAACTTCCGAGAAATAGATTCCAAACAATAGGGGGCCTAGCACAGAACCTTGTGGTACACCACTGGTAACTGGTCTGCTGGTAGAGATGGAATCACCAACTTTGACTGTATGGATTCTGCCAGTGAGCCAGCTGGCTACCCATCTAGTGACATATAGGTTAATTCCCAGCTGGGTGAGTTTCTTAATGATGCCTGAGTGGGGAATTGTGTCAAAAGCCTTGATTAAGTTAAGATAGACTGTAGGTGCTATTTTGCCTTCATCCAGGGCTTTGGTGACATTCTCAAAGAAGTTCAACAGGTTTAATAAGAATGATCTACCCTTAATGAAACCAACTTGGGTCAGGTCAGAAGTTTGAAGGTCACCTATGCCTTTTTTGATAAGGTCCATGATAGTTTTCTCCATGGCCTTGCAGATAAGGCTGGTTAGGCTTATGGATCTATATTTCCCAGGGTTGGTTGATGGAAACCCCTTTTGTGCAAGGGAATTCTGTTGTTATTTTTCACTCTGGGACAAAGCCAGTACTTAGACTGTGGTTGAAGACAGTGCCAAGTGGTTCCACTAGGTCCTGTTTTACACCATTTATTAATCAGCCTGGGATGTTATCCGGTCCCATGGGGCTGTGTTTTTGACTATGGAGAGTGCGGTTATGACCTGCTCTTTGGAGATACTAGGTAGAGGACTGGTGACAGGTATGCTTTGGGGTATGTCAGGTGGGGACAGGGTGGTGATGTTTGAGCCAAATCTGTGTGCTAGCAGGTTGATGATGTCCTCAGGGTTGGTATGAGTGGTACTGTCCACTACTGGTTCTACACAAAGCTGGGCCTTCCCTTTTAAATTCCTGACATAGCTAAAGAATGCCTTATGATTATCCTTAGCTAGGAATCCTAGTTTATCTTTGTAATTGGCTTCAGAGGACGTTACAAGATATCTAATTTGCTTGTCCAAGCTGTGGAGGGTGTCCTTCCTCTGCTGAATCAGTTCTCTCTTCTTCTTGGACAACATTTGTTTCTTCCTTTTGTTTTATAACCTATTTATGCTTGATGTCACCCAGGGTGGCTTGTTTTTTTGTGAGGACCTTGTTTTGATCTGTTTAGGTACGGCTGAATCTATATATTTGCATAGGTGTATATACAGGGCATTTGTATACACTTTTGTATAGGATTAATTGTTGACAGTGGTAGCAGGGGGTTTGAAACTATTTATGCCATCATTTAGGAGGTATATTATGGAGAAAATTTTCATCCTTTTTGCTCTTGAGGGGGATCAGGTATGATCATTACTTCAAATAAAACTGATTTATGATCAGATCTTGCTAGGGAGGAGGCAGTAGTGCAGAGACCCCCTATGTTGTTGAGTACTAAGTCTAGGACATTCAAGCCCTTTATAGGGGTGCAGACTATCTGTTCCAGAACATTTGTATTAACAAACTCCAGGATCCTTAGGGTGAGTATGTTTGTCCTCGTATATGACTCCCGCTTGATGGAAGGATAGTTGAAATTACCCATGGCCAAGGTGTTTGGCTGTATAGTGAGTGACTCAAGTAGGTCCAGGTACACAGAGTGGTTCTTGTGTTTCATGGCGGGGGACCTATAGCTAACAATGATATGGAAGGGGGTTTTACCTATGGTTAGTGAGTCGGAGCAGCTCTAGGGAGTCATACTGTTGCCCAGTCTTGAGGTGTATTTGTCTTTAATGAAGATGGATATACCGCCACCTTCGGTTCTTTCATGCTCATTTTGAGGTCTGAATGTGTGAAAGACATTGTAGCCTTGCATGGCTGGGGTGCACTCTGTGACCTTGAACCATGTCTCTGTGACTGCACAGACATTGGCATCTTCCAAGGTAAGGAGGGCTTCCAGTGAGTGCAGTTTCCGATTTAGACTCCTAGCATTAAGCAGCATAACCTTCAGTTTGTCTCTAGTGGATTTTCTTACATCGTGAATTTTGTTGTTATGGCATTTCCTAAAAAAGACACTATGGGGAGGCAAGTACCTTTGCTAGTAACTGAAAGCCAAGAGGCAACAGGTGAAGACTATCTCTGGCAAAGCAGCATGGTCTGTCGACCATATCTTCCCAGGCTGACAGATACTGGATCCCCCTGGATTGACACCAGAAGGTAAGCCAATTGTTGAAGTCAGTCATTTTTTGTTTAAATTGAGTCATCATCCTGGGTGAAGGTAGAATGCTGT
Organism: Protopterus annectens; assembly: GCF_019279795.1. Lineage (NCBI taxonomy): Eukaryota > Metazoa > Chordata > Ceratodontiformes > Protopteridae > Protopterus > Protopterus annectens. The sequence continues at coordinate 196,641,709 of NC_056750.1, read as the reverse complement.
TTAGGGCTGGGGACATACCTGTCTGGGACACATTATCTGAGAGCTCAGTCATGTTTCTGTTCATATAGTCCAGTGACGTACATCTAAAGTCATTCACTCCAACATGCACTATGACAGAGTTATAACGGTATTTGTTGTTGAGAGACTTGCCAAGTTTGATGCAGGGAATTGTTATTGATACATTACTGTGCCTAGTTAAGCACATTTGCTGGTTATAGTTTGAGCACGCTATCACCTACTATTCTAATGAATACTAGACCAAAAATATATCATAGAGTGGCAAATTTCTTCTGGCAATCTTAGAGCCACTCACCTGCCAAAAACATAAATATCTTTTTCCCCGTAGTCATCATGAAGACATCTTCTCTTGGTATCTTTCTAAACCTCTGTTTTTATATTTACTAACTTCTTAACAAGCCTTTAATTTACAAGTTGTAAACAGGAGGGAGGATACCCAAGCAGTTAAGATATGAGTGATCTAAGTTGCCAAATATGAAACTGGTCCATTTCATGTGATGCCACACAGCTTCACTAAAATGACTAAGGCCCCCAGAGATGAATGAATAGGAGTTATCATTTTCAGCCCCCCAGGGGATTCAGCAGATATATTTTGATTCAGCAAGTGTTTCCACTCAGGAGCGGCCTTAGGTCAACTGGTGCCCTAGGCAAAAGGGCTCCACGGCGCCCCCCACAACACAACCCAGTGCCCCCATCCTGGTCTACCTACACTAAATAAAGACTGAAAAAGCGCCCCTGCTAGAGCAGCACCCTAGGCGGCCGCCTAGTTGGCCTATGCCTAAGGCTGCCTATGTTTCCACTTCATAAATACTTTGAGATCACTCACCACTTCCACTGGCACTGAGGGATAAAGTCCTGACTATGTTCTAGGTGACCTATTTTTGTTTAGTGTCTTGGGCACTTGTTGGAGCTGAAGGAGGGGGGGACTGATAAGGTCTTACCTGTGTTCCCCTGTTTTTTTGGGGGGGGCAGGGTTATATGCTGATAGGAAAAGCTATTGTCCATTGCTCAGTGGAAACTAAGAGATCAAAAGAAAAGCAAACAAATAGGCTAGGCATAGTAGCAGGATTTGGGCAGAGTCACCATCTTGAAGATGTGGGTATGCTCCATAGCTCACAGCACACAGTGGCCTAAAAGGAAGGCCAGCACAAAAGGAGAAAAGGAAGAAGAGTCAGCTTCTCAGCTGGTCATAGTAAGATGGCCTTCCCATCTGCTGCACACTTCAGACATCGGGGCTTAGTATGGTATTTTAACCCTGAGAGTCATGACATAACATGACAAGGGAGTCATGATATTATCTCATGACGGTAGTGGGCTTCAGCGTAGGGGAGATCTGTGGTCCACATAATACACAGAACAGCCTAGCTGTTATTAGAAATAAGACATGAAGAGCTGATTTTGTGTGTGTGTGTGTGTGTGTGTGTGTGTGTGTGTGTGTGTGTGTGTGTGTGTGTGTGTGTGTGTGTGTGTGTGTATGTAGTATTAACTTTCTGAAAAAAAGTTGGAGTAAGATGATATGATGCTAGCCCAGAATGCCCTGATGTGTTCCTTTTTCCCTCCATGTAGAGGAGACATCTTGACGTTTATCACATGACAGCCCTGTCCCAGCTTGATTGGATGTTTCTCCATATAATCCATTGTGATTGTTATTGATTATTCTATCATGACTGTGGCTTTCCAGCCTCCTTGTCCATACTTTCCCTCTGTTTATTTATCATGCTGCAGTTTCTTTTGCATAATCTGTAGGCTGTTTCCACCACATCCTTCAAAGAGAGACCTGTCTGACTCAGCATGTAATACACTTAACTGCATTTCAGTATAACTGTCACAGTGCCTCACTCCCTTTGTATCATATAACCACATGGGACTACTGCAGATAGACATGTTGATGAGATATGGACATTTACTTACAAAGACAGAGCATAACACAGACCCACTGGGTTTTCCTGTCAGGACCAAATGCTTTTACATTCCATCTGTCTGTGATAGCCCGTGATAAAATGTGCTCTTTTATCTTATATGTGCTGGCATTAATGCATTTTAAGGTTTGCTTATTTTGGCATTCACTGTAAGTATAGAAGAAGTCTGATTAGCCTGTTTTAACTCTATTAATAATGAACAAGAAAGTTTATTTGTTTTAATTATAAAATTGGACTGCCATTCTACTTAGTTTAAAGTATACCAGGCCTTTATGTTCCATTTAGAAACCAATTTCATCCGACTGACAACTTTGTCAATGTTATGACTAATTTATAAAGTTTCCATTTTTTTCTTCTGCATGAGTAACAAATACATTTCTCTTGCTTAAGAAACCCTAAAATGACAGCCACACAATACAGCTTAAAATTGTTCATACATAAAGCTGATTTTTTATGTCATAAATGTAAAATAAAATCACAATTATTAATGTCAGCGTTTAAAAATTATTGTGAAAAATAGTTCCTCCTTTTGAAGATAACAACAATATATTAAATCACACTCCAGGATTGCTTTTTTAAAGATTTGTTTTAAAGGTAATAATATACATTCCCAGTGCTATTTTTAAGGGAAATAATATGTTTTTTCTACATGCATCTAGTGTCAGTAGCAAAAAAAAAAAGGGGGACATAGATTTCATATTAGAGCTGGTATATACAAATGTATGCTCAGCTAACCTATGAGACTATGAAATACATTTTCAGATTTCCTTATTGTATCTTTTCTCAGAGATGCAAGCCCAATTCAATGTTATGGCAGTATCTTAGTTACAACACTGGCGAAATCTGCTCAGGCAACATACCTGTAGATACTCCAGCATATTCATGGACATAACCAGCATTCTAGGATTTGGGGAATTGTACATCAGCTTCCAGAGTGTATTTTTCTCCCCCATGAAAAAAGTAACCTATGAATAATAAATTCTAGCACATCTCGTTCCACAGAATAATTTTAAAAAACAGTATACACAGTGGTATACATGACATATACCTGGTTATCTTGTTAGCTGAATTTAGCCAGTTTCAGGCCATTCAACAACAGCACTAAGTGTCTGAAGAATTTTTCTACCCTTCCATCATCTCCTTGATGTGTTCATAAACCCAGTTTCTCTCTTGTTGTTTGCTGCTTATATTAATTCGAGCACAAAAGGTATCATTTTTTGAAGTCAGGCACAACCAGTTAATATTTTTTGCTTTTTTAAGCATAATATGTCTTGAGTTTCCAGCCCTTACTTTAAATCTGTCTTTGGAAGCTCCTCCCAGTGTAATGTCACTTGTAAACATTTTTATTTTATTTTATTTTACTGCGAGCAATAGAAGATCAAACTGGGAAATTCATCGCCTTAGACTGTTAATGCTTGAAATCTTCTTACCTGCTGTATCATATTAACCCCATTTGTACATCTTACTTTTAAAATCTGCAACATCTGGGACAAGACTGCCAATTATCGGAGAACAATTTGTATATTTTGTGTTTGCTACCATAAATGCATACATCCTGTGATACATTTGCTTTACTTATCAAAATACCTAATCGCAGGGCAAGATGATCAGTCTGTCTACTAGTTTCACCTCTGTTGTTAGCCTTTTAGCACTTAAGCAAGAGAAATGTATTTATTACTCATGCAGAAGAAAAAAAATGTAAACTCCTAAGACAGTGTATTAAACACCTTATGCCCACAGGAATACTGATGTTGTAATATTGCCTGCTGATAAAGGGGGAGGGGTAGTTTTATTAGACAAAACTGAATATATTGAGATTGTAGAGAATACTTTGAGAAGTGATAGTACATATAAGGTATTAACCCTTGAAGATGTCATGAAAATAATTAACAGTGTTAGTGATAACTTGTACGACCTATTGATGTGTCGACAAATCAGTAAAGAAATGTATGACTATCTGCATGTTGAAGAACCCTTGATACCAACCTTGAAAGGCCTCCCTAAAGTACATAAAGGAATTGAACCTTTACCGATGAGGCCTATAGTCTCAGGCAGACAATGGGCGACCTATAATGCCTCCATATTCATAGAAAAAATGTTGAGACCACTTGTCGACAACATTGTTACTATTTTAAAAGATACACAACAGTTGTTGAATGACTTGGAATGTATTGAATTAACTAAGACAGACACTAGTAAATTAATACTAGTGACATTAGATGTTTGCAATCTATTTACTTGCATCCCAAATGAATATGGGCTGCAAGCTATCAGAGAGTTAATGGTTAAAGAGAGTAGTTTCTCAAGTAACAGACAGATCTTGGTTAGCCAACTCTTGGATATGGTTCTCTACTATAATGTGTTTTTGTTCAACAACAAATATTATTTACAAACATGGGGTGTCGCTATGGGCACCCCATGTGCGAACTCCTATGCTAATCTCGTCCTACACTATTGGGAGCAAAAGCATCTGTTCAATAGTGCATGGATGAACAAAATATGGATTTATAGGAGATTCGTAGATGATGTAATATTTTTGTGGAAAGGGACCCTAGAAGAACTACAGAGTTTTGTGGACTATTTACATGAGACCACAGAATTTCTCAGGTTCACCTATGAATTCTCTAGTGAAAGTATTAACTTCTTAGATTTGACCTTATATTTTAACACAGATGGGAAGATAGCTTCAAAATTGTTTAGGAAAAAATGTTGGAAAAATACTATGCTGGAGCATAGCAGCATGCATCCCAGATATGTTTTTTCTGGGATAATAAGGGGCCAGTTTTCAAGAATTATGAGAATATGTAAGGACCCCTCTATATTACAAGAAGAAGCAGATAGTTTAGAAATCATTTTCCTAGAGAGAGGCTATAACCCAGTGTTGGTCAAGACCATGAGGCATGATATTGTTACTCCTATGGGAGGCAAAAACTTGTCTTATTCTGAACTGAATATTAACATGGAAGATAGGACACATTTTGAGAATAGGAATAGACGAACCGACTATACACATAGAGTTAAAGATGAGAGGGTTAGTTATGTGATGAAATACACTAACGATAATGCTGAGATTAGAAGAATCATAAGCAAACATTGGAATATACTCATTACCACAGAAGAGATACGTACGCTTGTGGGAGATAAACCTGCATTTGTATTTCATACCTGTGATAATTTGAAAGATATTTTTTCCAAGAACTTGCATAATAATTTCAGTAGATTAATAAGGGAAAATGAAGTATGTGGCACTTTCCCATGTTTGAAATGCAATATGTGTAAATACATTACATCAGTACAATACTACCAACATCCAAACGGCCACTTTGAGTTCAGACCCAAGTTATATACTGATTGTAACACCATGAATCTGGTTTACATGGCAAATTGCACACTATGCCAGGCGTTTTATGTTGGACTTACGAAAAGGAAATTAAAAGAACGCATTTATAATCACATTTACGATATTCGTAAACAGAATGAATTGAATGCGTTGGCCAAGCACATAAAACAGAACCCTACTCATGAATTTAGATTTAGGGTCTTACAAGTAGTAAGGAATAGTGTTAGAATGGGTGATAAAGGCAATTGTTTAAATAAATTAGAATTAGACTGGATATTTAGAACAGGAGCACATAGAGAGCCTGGTGTTAATAACTATGTCTCCCTAAAACCAGTTCTGCAGCAGAAATGAAATCTGGATTGATGCTTGGAACTATTAAACATTATTAGGTTAGACGAAGTCTGATTAATTTCATTCATTGATAGATAAGCAATCAATTTATCAAATTAGATTAATAAGTTTATATACAATTATTAATGAATTTTAGACTCTGAACTTAAATGTATAAAATTATTAATGAGGTCAATATTTAATAACATATTATAGTTAGTATTTTGAGTCGTTATATTTATATTTATTGTTTGTTGAATAGGTAGTCTGAATAACAGTACGGCCTTTTGACCCCACACAAATATTTAATAATATATTATAGTTAGTACTTTGAGTTGTTATATATCTACTGTTTGTAGAATAGGTAGGTTGAACAACAGTATGGCTAATTGATTCCACACAGTTATCTAGTTCATATAATGTATTATTTATATGTCATAGTACAGTTTTACATCTTGAAATTTTGGTTTTATAGTCATGTAGTTTCTATATTACAATGCCTATATATTATGATATATATTGTTCATACTTTGGAGTTTGTATTATACTCATATTTACAAATATATAATAATTCTAAATGTAACATGATTGCAGCAAGTTGCTATCTGAGAAACTATGAAGATAATTCTGATTCGTTAAATAAGACGCAATGTAAATATTATCATTGCGCGTCCACGTCTATAATGAATTTAGTTTTTTAGTCACTATGCTATGAGGAAGTCAGTCACATGAACAGCACTAATACAAAAATTGTGTTTTGCTTTAGAATATTATATAAGCCAAGAAAACAGCATGACATTTTGCATAGCCACAGCTATATATATTTCTAAGTATGCTGCATATATATTTCATACATTTTTATATTTTTATATATTCTTATTTTTTGATGTTTTTAACAGTCCCTTAGATGTACAGCTGCATCAGAAAGGCAGTAAAGTTATAAATATGTATGTCCTAGATATATATTCTACTCATGAGAATTTATCATGAGAGAACTGGAACAAGAATGATATATCGTGTCTTTAAATGTTTTAAATGTTGTATTGATGATTTAGAAAGTTTTTAACCATGATGTATTTTTAATTATCTAATTAATTAGTTAATTAGTTGATTGTATGCGCTGATGATTGAATTGAATTAAATGCTTGATTTTCACTATATAAAAGGGATATAACAATATGATAGTAGTAGATCTGAAGAAGCGTGCATTAAGCACGCGAAAGCGCTTATCTTTCACTCTGTTATGGAATAAAGAAGTTTTTTGTTATAACCGGACTTCTCGTGGTGTATCCTGACAACTGTTTTATCTGCTACATTTGCTTTACTTATCAAAATACCTAATCGCAGGGCAAGATGATCAGTCTGTCTACTAGTTTCACCTCTGTTGTTAGCCTTTTAGCACTTAAGCAAGAGAAATGTATTTGTTACTCATGCAGAAGAAAAAAAATGTAAACTCCTAAGACAGTGTATTAAACACCTTATGCCCACAGACAATGAATTTACTCTTAGCACTAATAATTCTAATCGCGAGGTATATAAATACCTAATTAATCTAGAGACTTCCCTCTTACCTAATGAGTGACCCAACAAGCTTCATATACCTCCACCATAATTCTTCACTAATCACACCAAAATATCTTATATATATATATATATATATATATATATAAATAAAAGAAAGCATAACTGGGCTTAATTATTAGTTATAGCTGGTGTCATTCCACGATGATCCTATATGTGTCAGAATGGAACAAGATTTTTGACAGTCCAGCTTGCTTCGCTAAGTATGGCCTGCACCTTGTATTCCAAAGCTTCCTTATACTGGCTAAAGCTTTTCCTGTCCTCTTGTATTGTTTTATGCAGAGTCCAGTTAATTCTATAGAGATTGCTAAGTATTTACCTAGCTGGGTGTAAAAATAAATAAAATTATTTGTTTTTCATTAAAAAGTCATAATGCTCACATAATTAATCCTTATATTTCTGTAACTTATATCTTAAAAAACTACCAAACTCATAAACCTTTTTGAAGATCGTATCCATGTCCTCATATCAAAAGGGGCACTATACTCAATGAGTGGCCTAATGAGTGTTGGATACTATGGAACAATTACATCCCTAGATCTGGAAACAAGGTAGATATAAACTGCGCAATGAAAAAGTGCTTCCTTGCAACAGTGGATATGTGGTGATCAAAGGACAGTCCATTGTTGACATGGATTCCCAGATCTCTAACTATTGGATTAGTTTTCAGGGGTCTGTTGATAATATAATAGTTACAATGGAAGTCATGCCTGCCCAAGGGTATGATTATATTCTTCTTCACATTTAGTTTTAGTCCACGGTTTTCACACCAGTTATTTATTTCAGGCAGCCCCACTTTGAGGATCTAGGTATCCTCTGTGGAGTTTTTAAAGGCATCATGTTTACATCCATCTGCAAACCTGGTCAGCCACAAATCCTTAACATTAGCTTTGACATCCAACAAGTGAATAGGAAAGAGGAATGGTCCAAGGACTGAACCTTGTGACAGGGCTCTTGAATGCGGTACCATCCCAACTTTCAGGTTTCTATTTGTGAGCCAGTTTACTATTCAGTGAATTATATAGGGTTGACATTTAGCTGGGAGAGTTTATCTCTGATACTGGAGTGTAAAAATTTACTCTTAATATTAACAAAGTAATTAATTTTAATGTTAGCAAACATTTTTTTTTTTTATTTTACTTTGAATATGTTAACCAGTCACATAAGGCATCTACCCTCTTGCTAGCTATAAAAATAAAACTCTGAATATCAATGGAAATCTTTCATCCCCTCCTCAAGCCTATGGCTGCAAAGCCAAAAAGCACTGTACATGCTATAAGGAGTCAATGCACGCACACTTATTGCATTTCTTCAGGCATGATTAGAGTCTGCATTCTATTTAAGTATCAAATATTTTAAAGAATGAACTTTGTAACAAGGTATGCCATAAAAATCAGCCTTAACCCTGGTCCAATGGCATAGAGGGATGAAGCCCTGACTACAGCTCAGATAACCTGCATTGATTTAGTGGTATAGGTGTCTAAAGGGCCAGGTGGTGAAGGATGAGCTTGAGAGGCCTACACCAGCTCATTCATCCCCAGTGGGAGGCAAAATGCTAGGTTTGCAGCATTGGTGACATCTAAAAAAAAATGACCTTCCATCAAGTTACATCTTCACAAGTTACTTCCATGCAGTCTTAATATTTGAATTATCAGTGTAACTCAGTACTTTAACAAGGTTTTTCAATGGTTTGTTTTTAGCTGTCATTGCACTCAGCCCTCGGGGGGGGGGGGGGGTAATGGACAAGTGGGCATCTTATTGTTAGAGCCAGTTAAAGATTCAAGTCACATTTTTTTTATCTGCATTAAGAACTAAGCAAATAAACATAGGTAAAGCTACTATTTCAAACAACCAACTAGTCAGTCAAAAGTAACAGGAAAACTTGCTGTTGTTGATAAGTGCAAAGCAGAACCATCTCACAGAAGCATCATCCTATTCCTGCCTTCAGGGATATTCAAAAACTATGGACTAGAAGATAAGTCAATCAAATGGGTTACAGTATCTGTCTGCCTGGGATGACATGACTGACGGACCTCGATGCTTTGCTAGAGATGGCCTGCATCTGTCATCACTGGGTTTCCGGATACTGCCCAAGGCTCTTGCCACCCCTATAGTGCCTTTTTAAGGCAGTGTTCCAAAGACCAAATTACCACCATAACCACTACAAAAAAATGCAATCTGAGGGTCATGCTGCTCAATGCTAGAAGTCTAAATCTCAAAATGCACTTGCTCAAAGCACTTCTTAAAATGGAGAACATCAACATTTGTGCTGTAAAAGAGACCTGGTTCAGCAGCAGAAAGCACCTTTGCACTACCAAGCTATAACTCATTCCACACCTTTCGGCCCCAGAACTTGGACTGATGCTCTAAAGGCGGTGGTGTTTCCATATTCATAAAGGATGCACACACCTCCAGACTGATAGCCCAACATTACGCATCAGAGATACTTCAGGTGCAGCTAACATTGGGTAAGACAGCGATTCAGGTCATAGCCTGTTATAGGTCCTCAACCATGTCCCAAGACTCACACTCCACGTTCCTAAGCACCCTGGATAATATTTGGGTCCAACCTAGCACTCTCATACTGGGTGACTTCAACTATCACTCCATTAATTGGGAAAGCTACTCATGTACCAATACACTTGCCTAACGTTTCCTAGAATTCATTAATTCCAGTGCCCTGGACCAGCTCATTCTTACCCCCACTAGAGGTAGCAACATCCTTGATATGGTCATTACTAACAATGGGCAACTGTTGCTCTACACCAATAATCAACTCCTCCCTGGTTAGATCTGACCACAAACTAATCACCTTGGAAATCCACACCCCCCCTCCGCAAAGGAAACCACCATGAAAAACTTCTTCAAACCTAACTTTGGGCTCCTAAAAACAGAGGTGGCTTAACTTCACGGCCCCCATGCAAATGGACAGTAGTTACATGACTGCTGAATCATACACCAATGTACTATATGGACACATACACAAATGCATGGATCTTGCCATACCCAATAGAATCAAGATACTCTCCTCCAAAAAAAGGAAGCCAATCTGGTGGTTCCCTGCCATAAACAAACCCTACAACAAAAGGAGGAAACTGATGGGGAATAAGGTGAAGTCCAAAGACTGTAAAAACTCCCTTAGCCTCAATAAAAAGTTGAGATCCCTCATCAAATCCTCTAAAGCTCGCTATGAAAACATAATTGCAGCAGATAGTAAAGACAACCACAAGGCCTTCTATAGTTATATAAAGAATCTCCACCACAATACCCAGATTTGCTCTGAGCTACTGCACAATGGAACCTCCTATACCAAGCCAACAGATATTGCCAATAGACAGGCCGACATATTCAGTGCCAACTTTACCCCTCTCCCCCCAAGGACCAATCACAATACCAGTAGATTGCCAGGCACCCAGTATCACTGCTGCACAGGTTAAAACAGTACTGTCCAAGGCCAAGAATACAGCTTCTATGGGATCTGACAATATCCCTGGCTGTGTTCTACATGAACTACAGAGTGAACTGGCACCTCACTTGCATGCCCTGTTCAATCACAGCCTCACCTCAGGCTTTGTCCCTAACGAATGGTGCACTGCTATAGTCATCCCTCTTCACTAAGGAGGAGCGACTACAGACCCTGGGAACTATTGCCCCATTAGCCTGATGAGTCTGATATGCACAGCTATGGAACAAATCATTAAGGACCTAAAACAAGGATGCAGGGAATCTCCAAACTCTGGATCCCATACAGTTTGGTTTTGTGAAGGGTAGATCATGTCTGCTCAACTTGGTCGATTTCTTTGAGTCCTTCACCAGAGCTGTGGATGAATGCAAGGTGGTTCATACAGCCTACCTTGATCTGGCCCAGGCCTTTGATACCATTCCCCACTCAGGAATCATAGAAAAACTCACTAAGCTAGGCATCAAACCCTATATCACTAGGTGGGTTGCAAACTGGCTCACAGATAGAACCCACAACGTGAAAGTAGCTGACTCCATGTCAAGCTGCTGACCAGTCACGAGTGGAGTCCCACAGGGTTCGGTCCTGGGTCCTCTCCTGTTTGGCATCTAATTGTCTGTAGTCCAGGCCAACACGAAGGGACTCTGGCTGACAAAGTTTGCAGATGATTGCAAGTTGGGAGCTATTATTCACTCCCAAAGTGATGTTGACATCCTACAGAAAGGCCTCACTGAGACCAACGACTGGTCTCAGAACCATAGCCTTAAGCTGAATGCCAAAAAAATGTGTCATCATCCCCTTTGGGAAAAAACCTGGTTCACATGAACACTGAACACAAAAGGTGTTATAAGAGATCTGGGAACACAGGTTGACAGCAACCTCTTTTTTGATCACCACATTGCCACTGTAGTCAGAAAGTCCTTCTATGTGGCACATCTCATTACTAAGGGTTTTGCATCCAGGAAAAAAGAGGTAATTGTCTCCTTCTACTCTTCCCTCATTTGGCATGTACCTCACTAGACACCTGCAACAACTGGAGAGGCCGTAACAGTACCTCACAAAGAGGATCCTAGGTCTTAAACACTTGTCCTGTGTGGACAGACTCAAAAAACTCCAACTGTTCTTTGTCTCATATCGCCTACTTAGAGGTGATCTCTGCTTGACTTACAAAGCCATGTCTGACCCAGCTCTGTTAGAAATGCTACATCTAAAGAAATCCCAATCCCTCCACACCTCACAGTCCAGAGACCTCAACCTCACTACCACAATCAACAGAACATGCTGGAGGGACAGGTTCATAACCCAGAGACTGTCCATGCTATAGAATAGACTTCCCATGCATGTCAAGCAGAGCACCTTGCTGACCCTCTTCAAGAGAAATCTTGATGAGTGGATGGGAAATAGAAAATTCACCCGGGGATAACCCCAGTGGCTCTACTCAACAGAGACACTGGGAACTAAGGTCGGGTGGCACAATGGCAGGGTAATCCTATGGGCTGGCCTTGTAAAGGCCCCAGGGCCATTGGCCTAGTACACACCTATGAACCTATAATATGCACAATAAAAGTCTGATTCCTATGGGCTCATCATACAGCTCCCTCTCTAAGCAAGAGCCCTTATCATTCTAAGTAATATTTGCATGTATAGGCTAACCTGTGTCAACAAATCAGCCCCCAAAAGTAACTCACTTTGATTAGATGTTTTATACCACATCAGTCTGTCAAGGGCTATTAATGGTAAACCCAAATTAAACTGCTAAAGCCTGCTTAAGTATCTAGTGCTCCACAACAGAGCTCCATATCATTTGAACTTGCATAAAATTAATTTTGTCCAAATATGTGACTAAATCTTATCTAAACTTGCGTTTTCTGAACAGCACGTTTAGGGGTAACATGACAGACAAAAATAAAAGGCATTATAAAGAGTTGAGTCTTTCTGTATATCTGACTTGACTTTTTGTAAATGTGACCTCTTCTTTTGTAAGAGCTTTTGTGAAGAGGGGAAAGGTTTTGTGAAACGTGGAAGTCTTTTTTGAGTCTTCAGGTCTCTGTGCTCCTCTATAGGTTGATCAGTCTGCCTTTGCTTTGACCCCTCTGCTTCCTTATCTGATACATACTGCTTCAGCTAACTTAATGCTTCATGGGGGAAACTAGTAGTGTCTTCCAGGAGAAAAAACTTTGAACTGTGCCAGGTAGAGAAGACAGAGTCACCAGCATTTCTGTTTGAAGATCTTAATTGCTGGTAAAATTTAAAAAAGACTGTCCATTTGCTGTATCTCATTACAAAAAAAAAAAAAAAAAAAATACAGATCGCATGGAATTCTGTGGACACCGAATTATTTTGGAAACCATAATGTCACCAAAAGTCACTCTTTCAGTGAGTATGTCTCCAGCATGATTAGCATGGGTTTAGCTATTTTTCTTTGCAGGTGTACAGGGAGATACACTCTGAGAATGCTTTCTGACTGTATTTATTGAGATGCAATACTTGCCCATCAATTGATTTTTAGTTGCATATTGCATACGATCCATGTCTTCACCCCCCAGGCATTCAGGTGAATTTCAAGGTTTTCTGCTTATTGCAATCTTCCATATTAATTATTATAGCCTCCAACATCTCTAAACAGGCTTTAGGTGTGGCTAATGTGTGCTGGGTATCCTTATCCTAGAAGGTGCTGTCCTCTTCTTTTAAAGTGAAGTAAATTAATCATAACGACTCCTTCAACATGTTTTATCTTCAATTTTGATCTTGCTATGAAATCAAAGTACAGATTAGTTTTGAGAATTTTGCAATGATCTGATCTGAGTAAAATGCAAGTCTTGTAGGGTTTTTCCTTGTGGGTCAGTGAGGTCATTTTATCTGGCTTTCTAGCAAAATGGGTGATCTCTTGCACCTGGGTATCTTGTGCCATACATCATGTGTCCTCTGTTTCTGAGGAAAACACTTTATACTTAATCAGTTTCCATGGGATAAATTTTGTGGTTCATGCTTTTCACTTTTGATAGAAACCATATATATATATATATATAAATATATATATATATATATATATATATATATATATATATATATATCTATATAGATATGGATTCCATACATTTGGTCGAATTACTCTTAGTCGAAAATGATACCAGGCATTTCACTTCACTGAAAGCTCACTTGACTGAAAGCTCACTTGTTCGAAGTTCATTTGGTCGAAAATGGAATATAGCCCCTGCCCCACTGCAGTGCAACCCTGGAGTGAGAATATTAAATATGGGGGGGTGGGTGGTCGCCCCCCACATAATTTTAATGTATTCACTATTATAAGAAGGTATATCCATTAGAAATGCATTGATATATATATCTTTAGTAAAAACTATTGGCATAATGTGGGGGTGCCCCCACACCTCCCTTATTTAATATTCTCCAGGGTTGCACTGCAGTAGGGCAGGGGCTATATTCCATTTTCGACCAAATGAACTTCAACCAAGTGAGCTTTCAGTCAAGTGAACTTTCAGTGAAGTGAAATGCCTAGAATCATTTTAGACTAAGTGTAATTCGTAATTCGACCAAATGTATGTAATCCATATGTATATATATATATATATATATATATATATATATATATATATATATCTAGAGCGCTATAGATATATACGTTTATACACACATATGGGTCTGATATGTGAAAAAGACATATCTAAAACCTGAGGTTTTGGGAATGTTAATGTCGTATTTCATGTCGACATTGCTGAGCTATCTTAATTTCCCAAGTTTCTACTGAATTAGTCTTTATGTAGTGTGTTGCCTTGTGAATGAATCTCCACTGCAGCTTTTGAGGGAAATTTTAATTGTGTTTTTGTGGTGCCAGTTAACTGCCTAACGCCTTTAAATAATGTAGTGAGGGTTATGTAAACACTTGCACTGCACCACACTCATCACATAGTCCCTCAAAACCTACACCACCAAAACACACACACAGAAGTGCAAAACACACACCTACATTCGCGGAGGCTCTCAGTACAAATCTGCCCAAACAGAGACCTCCAAAGCAGAAATGCAAGCAACCTCCACCCCCAAACACAACCCAAATGACACATAGCCCACATACTCAGTGTGCCACTCAACTACAGCCCATAAGGCATAACGTACCCAACACTCTAGTCATAGGTGACTCTATAGTCAGGCACACTGACGTTCCACTCACCAGACTAAACAAGGAAAAAGTTACTGTCAGCTGCCTGTCAGGTGCCAGGATCCGCCACATAATGCATGCACTCAGGTCACTCCACAACAAGTACAAATATGACTCTGTCATTGTCCATGTTGGTGTGAATGACCTGAGACGTACTTCCCTGGACTACATGAAAAGAGACATGGAGGAGCTCTCTGATCTTGTAGCCCAGGCAGGTATGACCCTAGCCCTGAGTAGCATCCTGCCATCACCCAGAATGACACCCAGTACAAGGACAAAATGATTGACTTTAACAATTGGCTAAGCTTCTGGTGTCATTCTAAGGGAATCCAGTATCTGTCTGCCTGGGATGACATGATAGACAGACCACGCTGCTTTGCCAGAGATGGACTGCACCTGTCACCCTTGGGATTCCGGATACTGGCAAAGGCTCTTGCCACCCCTATAGTGCCTTTTTTAGGCAAGGTTCAAATGACAACTGTAACAGGTACAAGCAAGCAAAATCTGAGGGTAATGCTACTCAGTGTTAGAAGTCTAAACCTCAAAATGCACTCACTCGAGGCACTCCTTAAAATAGAGAACTTTGACATCTGTGCAGTGACAGAGACCTGGTTCAAAGCTCCAGAGAGCGCCCCTGCATTACCAGGCTATAATTCATACCACACCTTTCGGCCACCAAACCCGGACCGAAACACTAAAGGTGGAGGCGTGTCCATATTCATTAAGGATATCCGCACCTCCAAGCTAGTTGCTCAGCATAATGCATCCGAGATTATCTAAGTTCAGCTAACTCTGGGCAAAACCGCAATCCAGATTGTAGCTTGCTACAGACCCCCCACCATGCCCCAGGATTCCCACTCCTCTTTTCTTGATACACTGGAAGATATTAAGGTACAACCCAACACTCTAATAATGGGTGATTTCAACTGCCCTATCATTAACTGGGAAAACTACTCATGTACCAACTCTTTTGCTCAACATTTTCTGGAAATCATCAATTCCAATGCCTTGGATCAACTTATCCACACCCCCACCAGGGGCAGCAATATCCTAGACCTGGTCATCACCAGCATGGATGACCAGTGTTCCACACCAGAGGTCAGCTCTTCGTTGGTCAGATCTGACCACAAGCTAATCACCCTAGACATCCACATCCCGGTCCCACCCCCCATTAGGAAAACAACTGTAAAAAATTTCTCCAAAGCCAACTTCACGCTTCTTAAGACAGAAGTGGCAAACATCACGGCACCCATGCAGATGGGAAATAGAGGTACGACTGCTGAATCCTACACAAATGCACTTTATAAGCACTTAAACTAGTGCATGGATTGTGCTATCCCTAACAAAATCAAGATGCTATCCTCCAAAAAAAGGAAGCCAATCTGGTGGTCTTCTGCCATAAACAAACTCTACAAAAGAAGAAAGAAACTGTTGCAAAAAAGAGTAAAATCCCACGATTGGAGGAACTCCCTGGTCAGCCTGAGTAAGAAGCTGAGATCCCTCATAAAATCCTCCAAAGCTAGTTATGAAAACAAAACTGCCACTGATTCTAAAGACAACCACAAAGCATTCTATAGCTATGTCAAGAATCTCACTGGCAACACTCAGATCTGCTCTAAGTTACAGTACAATGACACTAAATATACAGAACCAACTGATATTGCCAACATTCTGGCAGATAGGTTCAGTGCTAACTTTACCCCCCTCTCACCCCCTAAAGGGCCCATCTTTATACCGGAAGAATGCAAAGTTCCTGTAATCACGGTTGCACAGGTAAAAACCTCACTCTCCAAAGCCAAGAACACAGCATCCATGGGACCTGACAACATCCCAGGCTGCCTTCTACATGAACTACAGAATGAACTGGCACCCCATGTAAGTACCATGTTCTAGCATAGCCTCACCTTAGGCTTTGTGCCCATTGAATGGCGCACCGTGACAGTTATCCCACTTCACAAAGGGGGGGGGGGCACAACAGACCCCGGGAACTACCGCCCCATTAGCCTGACGAGCCTCGTCTGCAAGGCCATGGAACGTATCATCATGGAACTCATAAACAAAGACATTGGAGATCTCCAAATTCTGGACCCCACACAGTTTGGGTTTGTAAAAGGCAGATCATGTCTCTAAACCTGATGGTCTTCTTTGAAGTAGTCATCAAAGCCATAGATGAGGGTAAGGTGGTTCACACAGCCTATCTAGATCTCACCAAGGCGTTCGACATCATCCCCCACTCTGGAATTATAGACAAACTCACTAAACTAGGTATAAATCCCTATGTCACAAGATGGGTTGCCAACTGGCTTACTGACAGAGAACCCACACTGTGAAAGTAGCAGACTCCAAATCAGACTTCAGACCAGTGACAAGAGGAGTACCACAGGGTTCAGTCCTGGGTCCTCTAAACACAGAAGGTCTTTGGCTAACTAAATTCGCAGATGACTGCAAACTAGGAGCCATAATTGAAACTCCTAATGATGTGGACATCCTACAAAAGGGCCTCACTGAGACAGATGCCTGGTGTCAAAGACATGGTATCAAGCTCATTGCCAAAAAGTGCATTGTCATCCCCTTTGGTAAAAACTCTGTACCCATGAACTACCACATAGGCGGTAGTCTACTTAACACCGAAATTGTGATAAGAGACCTTGGGACACAGGTGGACAGTAATCTGTCCTTTGATAATCACATCGCCACAGTGGTCAGGAAATCCTTCTGCGTGGCACACCTCATCACAAAAGGTTTCTCATCCAGAAAAAAAGAGGTCATTGTTCCCCTCTACTCATCACTCATTAGACCCATTATAGAATACAATGCCCCTTTTGGTATGTACCTCACAAGACATCTACAGCAACTGGAAAGACCGCAACAATACCTCACAGAAAGGGTTACTGGCCTCAAACAGATGCCTTACTCAGACCGTCTCAAAAAACTCCAGCTTTACTCCGTTGCATATCGCCTTCTCAGAGGCGATCTCTGCATAACATACAAAGCTATGTCAAGCCCGGAGCTGTTGGATATGCTCCACTTAAAGAAATCCCAATCCCTCCGAGCTACACACTCTAGGGAACTAAACCTTGTCACCACAATAAACAGAACATGCTGGAGGGATAGATTCCTGTCCCAGAGACTTCCCATACTCTGGAACAGACTACCTATCTATGTCAAACAGAGCTTCTCATTAGTACTCTTCAAGAAAAATCTTGATGATTGAATGGGTAATAGGAAATTCACCCCGGGGTTCACTTCTGTGGTTCTGCTTGACAGGGGCACAGGAAAATAATTTTCTTGGGTGGCGAAAGCCAGGGTACCTTTTTGGCTAGGCTTGTATAGACCCTAGGGCCAATACCCTAGTACCTACCTATGAACCTATGTTAGGGTTTGTTAAATTTATAGTTTCATTATCTATTTTTAATTAGGTTGTATAATGTAGTTTTGATGGTTAGAATTAGGTCCACGTAGCACATAATGACATTTTTTTGGTTTGCTGTTTGTAGTTAATACCTTATTTTACTTTTTAATTTTAGTTTAGTTTAGTTAACATTTTTTTTTCTATTAAGAATGAATTTCATTTCTTGGAGTTTGATTTAGGTAGGCATTACTGCTGCTTTTGAGGGGGGCATATATTGATTTTGTGTGTATAATGTATAAAGATACCTTTTTAGCTGTGAATGGGAATTTTTTTTTTTACTATGGAGTAATAGGTTTAGGGAAGTATTTAGTAATTAATTGAGGAGTCAAGAGTTTAGATAAGCCATTGATGACACAGCGAGAGTGTAGACATGTTTTGTCTGTGCTACAGTTAATAATGTGTGGATCTGTCATGTGCCTCCTCTTTCTGTCATTTCCCTAGGTTTCTTTACTCTCCAACAAACACTTTGGCAGACCTTCCTTTGCTATGACTGCTAACAGCTCCCTCACTTTATCAGACAAGCACATTTCTATGTTTAGCATTACTTATCTGACCTGTTTATTACACTTGCTCTCTTTTCTGTTCTCCATTTCCCATTATCCTTCATTCCTCCATTTCTTCTCCTTTTGGTTTTATTTATTGTTTCATCCCTCTTCATTTCAGTCTTACTTTAAAGGTACTAGTGTTCTTGCTACTAAAATTTGTGTGTGTGTGTGTGTGTGTGTGTGTGTGTGTGTGTATATATATATATATATATATATATATATATATATATGTATGTATGTATACGTGTGTGTGTGTGTGTGTGTGTGTGTGTGTGTGTGTGTGTAGTATTTACAGCTTGGTTTTGCAGCTTGGATTGTTGCTGAAAAGGATGGATGGGCTAGCCCATTTAGGTGGCTACCTCTCAACTGTACAGATTTTTGCAGAATGTCCAGATTTTGCCACATATTTTTGGTCTGTTTTTCATAAAATTGTGGTTTTCTGGCAAATTAATGGCAAATCATTGAAGAATGACATTAGAAAATAATGACAGAGATTTCAGTTGCAGACTTCCTACCCTTCAAAAAATTTGTGTTAATGCAAAACCTGTCATTCTATCAACTTTCTAAGTTTGGAAGAGCAATACTTAAAAATTGTCCCTATTTTTGGGCCTTTGTCCCACTTTTATTTATGGCTTTGTCCAGATTTCTTGCTCTAAGAGGTTGAGAGGTATGGCAAATGTTAATTAAATAAATGGATAAAGTGACAGCACAGAAGATTAAAGCTGTGAGCTGTTAATGAGCTGCTTTCTGTGTTCCAGAGTGCAGGGTTTGATTCCTTCCACCTTTCTTTGCCTACTGTGTGACTGTAAGCAAGTTGTTTAACTAGATCGTGCTCCTTCATTGCTCCTGACAAGGGACACTTGTGTCCTGTGAACTAACTTTAACAAATATATAAATAACAAATAGACGCCTCTCACTTATGGGCTGAGGTGGAGCTTACTGTTTATGAAGTGCTCCCTGTTTCCTTATGTCCTGTGACAGTCTCTGACTATTCTAACTATTCTGGGCCCTGCCGCAGGTACTTAGAGACCTTCTAGAAGGCTCCCTTGTTCCTGAACTTCCTACATTTAGTAGTGACTTCCCTGGCCTATCCAAATGTTTCTTTCTTGATCCTCTCTGCTATATCATTTACCATCCTCATAGCTACATGCATACATTTCCAGCTATCTCTGGCCACTTTGATACTTTCTTGCCGTGTTATTGATAACATCAGCTCAAGAAGAATGGTAGCTCAAGGAAAGAGGACTAGAGGGAAGCAGGGAAGAAACGGCAGACATGTTGGATATCTCGAGGTGCTGAGGAGCCATGAGCAAGTGGAGGCAGAAAAGAAGGACCTGGGGAAGCAGCAAAAGAAGTAAGGAAGGAGGAGGAGGTAAATTGGGTGGGAATAGCCCTACAGAATGAAGTGGTCAAGCATGGAAAACATCCTAATGGTGAGGGATTCTATTGTCATGGTAGTCAAATGATAAGACAGAGGAAAATGGAACAACTTAGAGAAGATTGACTAAATATAGAAACAGTAATAAAGCAAACAGTGAGGTACTCACATTATATTTATGTCCTAAGCACATTAAGAGCCTATTTTCTGATTCCTCTATCTCTATCTAGTACAATAGTTTCAGTTAATGTATTAGTTTGCCAACTAGAAAGCACTTTATCAGGTACAGTTATGTTCACATATTTTTTCGGCTGTTGCTTTATTCATTTTTACATATTTAAAGACTGTAATCACATAGTAAGTAGCTCTGGAAAGATGTAATAAGAAAGTTGCTCATGAAAAGAGGTGAGAAACGGAGCACTGTATACAATGAAGTGTTGTAACCTTTATTTTCCTTTTCCATTGGTGGCAATTGTACTATAATAAGGCCTGTGCAACCACATATCTTTCTTCCTGCATTCCCAACACAATTATTTTGTTTACATGATAATTTAAGGATTCATTTCAAGTCTTTTGCTAGCAACTTAAAATGTTGTGCTGAACCAACAACTTTAGTTAATAAAATTATCAACACATCTTCTATAAACTTATAAAGTTTTATAGACCATAGCCGTCACTTTTGCAAATGGTTTCTGCTTTATTATAAATCAGTGCAATACCATCACTGAGATTACCCTTGAACTGTGCCTGGGTAAAATATTCCTTTGTGTCAGGATGACACATTAGTTAAATGAATGGTCTGCATCCCTGCCGATTGCCTTCTGACCTGACTGGTCTGGCACATCCCTAAGGGCAGTATTAGCAAGTCAATGGAGCTTCACTATGTAATGAGCTCCTGCCGTCTCTTTGCATTTATACTTCATGTCCGTGTATGTGACATACTGCTCTAAACTCAGCCTTTGGTAAACTGAGTGCTTTTTAGTATCATTTATGCCCATCAATCATTTTGCAATATTTCTTCAAGCACTTCTCTGTAATTTGTTGTTTTTATTTTGAATTGTGTAATGTTTCTTCATATAGCCATTTTGTGAGAAGAATGATTGTACTTTATGGGCTTGAATATCTTGTAATACATATTTTGAAGAAGTTCCATTCATTGTCCAGTATGTGCTTTGACACCCTCTTCTCAGATATGGGACACTTTTACATAATTTAACATCCATGGAGTAAACAGGTTTGTGTGTGTGTATGTGTGTGTGCGACGCACGCGCTCATGTACACCCATGCATGTGTGTGCCTGTGTGCATGTGTGTTATAAAATAATGAATTTACAGAATAAATACATTTTCTACTGAGTTTTTTTTTTACCCTTGCAAATATAGGTACATGATTGCTTTTCCTTGTAAACCTAAGATTTTATTTTGCTGAAGTTTTTTTCTCCTGGGGCTGCAGATAAAAATGGACTGCTTAATCAGGCTATCCTGGTCAACAAATACACGTAAGTAAACATGTCATGTCCTTGTATAAGATTTATACTTCAACTTGATCCAGTTTATTACATATGGATATTGTTCACTGTTCAATACCAATGCAGTTAATATTAACATGGACAAGGAGCAGTGAGACAGAAAGATAATGTACATCATATGCATGACAAGTATGCGATATTTTTATTTATTTATTATTTATTGACATTTGGTGACTGGGAAAATCTGACTGGGTCAGAAACCCATTTTTAGTAGAGGCCTGGGGAGAAAAGCTCCAATCGTGTTTAAAAAGACAACAGCAGTAAACATATCTCATCAAATTAAAGACATCATTAAATAGATGCAAGAGGTGTAGTAAGAGGTAGAGAACCTACCATGTAAATAATAGGCATTAGAATAGAAACACAGAACATTTTATGGTTTTGGAGAGGAGAGGTTAATAGTCTGGAAAAAGTGCACATGAAAGCACTAAAGTGGGTAGAAGCAGAAGTAAACGTTAAAGGTGAGGTGAGTTTTTAAGAAGTTTATGAGATGTGTTATATTCATTTTTTAGTAACTTCCACAATCATGAAATCCCATTCTCTATTCGCTCCAGCCTCTGGTGCCCTAGGACACTAGAAAATGGAGGTGCTACCTTTGTCTATAGCTGCCATACTGTGGGGTTAGGTGATTTTTCTGAATGCTACAAGCATTCTTAAGGGATACTTACAATCCGGAGTGCAAGAGGTCAAAGTGTTTTTTTTTTGTCAGTTCCAGTTCAGATCATGCAGATATGATGCAATGAAGCTAGAGATTTGGAAATCTAAGTTAATTCATTATGAAAAATAAAAGCCCACAGAATCATAATAAAATGGTTAACTAGGTACCACACAGGATATGTATGAGTGTCCCATGCCGACATTAAATGGTAATTCTATATATCCTGATTCAAAGTATGTTACGTATACAACATTTTCAGAGAAGATATGTGGACAGAAGATGATGCTATACAGGAAATTAGACATATGTATAGTAAAGATATATGAATGACAGAATGAGGCAGTGACATAATTATGTAAGATACAAAAGAAAAACTCAAAAGGAGCTTTCTGTCCTTTTTTTAGTATTACCGGTTATATTCACAAATATCACAAACATAACTGGCCACAGAGTTCACAACCCTGAAATTATGTTAAAACACGCTTACCACCATGGGTAGCAGTGTCATACTGCATTTCACAAGTAATTGTTTATAGTTAAGTACAAGGCTAGCTGCCCTTGAGGGTCATTTATAGCATAGCCAATTTCCCTTTTTGAGCTCAAAATAACCTATTCCATTTGGTTAGAGATTGGCCATACCCATCCCATGGTTGATAATTATATATTACCCCTAACGAGAATAACTGGGATCATACCATAGATAAGTTGAGAGGACCCATGCATGGGATAAAGCATTTATGAGCTGCATCTGTCTATTAGTAGTGCAGGGGCCAGTCCAGGGGTAAATTTTCTGTTTCCCATCCATAGGTCTAAGTTGCAGTGGAACATGGACAGGGATGAACTTTGTTTTATGTCGATGAGGGGTCTGTTCCTCAGCAGCGGTATCCTCTGTGAGATATACCTGTCCCTCCAAACCATTCTGTTGATGTTGCAGATGAGGTTTAGATCTCTAGACTGAGTACTTCTGATGGCATTTGACTTGCTGATGTGCAGTAAATTAATCAGTAATGGGTTGGAGGATGCTTTTTAGGGGTCACTATCGATGAAAACCTAAAATTTGACACCCATGTTCAACTCAACATTATGAAAACACATCAAAAACTTGGCCTGTTATACAGAAACTTCCACTATCTCCCTCCTTCTTCTAGACAAATGCTTGCCACTACCTATCTTTTTCCCTCACTAATGTATGGTGCCCCTCTATTAACTAACTTATCCGCCTCCACCTCCTCAAAAATGGAAATTTGTTATAACAAAATTTCTAAATTCGCCACCAAAGCCAAACACTCCTCCCATCATTGCTTTGCCCTCCAGTCACTAAACTGGCTAGAACTCCCCAACCTTCTAGACTACCTCCAACTTACCACTGCCCACAGGCTATTATTTAACGCTTCTAAATGTCCTGCACTATCCAACATCCTTCAACCATATACCCCTAATAGGCCACTTCGATCGGCTCACCTAAACCTACTCAATGTCCACAAACCAAAACGACCTGCCGGGCAGCACCTCCTTTCTTTTTCCTTAGCCAAAAAGTGGAACTCACTCTCTCCTACTTTAAGATTGACAGAAAATCCTAATAATTTCAAAACTCTACTCCATTCCTACCTGTTTTCTAAGTGGAAGTGCAACTGCACTTTCCCTACCGAGCCTCCTCACTGTACATATTAACAATAATGCTATTCAATTTCTTACTACTATCAACCTTGTTCATATCTACTTATTGTTTACTGCTGTCCTGTGTATATATGTAAATACTGTAAATAGTTTGCTCTCCCTTTATTCCCCTCCCTAACATTTATGCTTGTTCTACCACTCTGCCATTACTAGACTCAGACTCTTTGTAACCATCCATTTCAATATATGACTCATATGTTATGTAAACACCATTCCTTATATTGCCTCTGTATCACAAATTACCAGCATTCATACCATGTAGACTGACGGCTGCATCCTTATGTATCTGTACCTTGAATCTTATGTTAAATTTTATATTTTGTATTTTTGTTTTTATCTTTGTATTTTGTAATGTGGAGCTTTTCTCCCCGGACCTCCACTGAAAATGGGCTCCTGGACCTCCCCGGTCATCAAACTGAAATAAATAAAATAAAATAAATACATTTTTATGCCAGGCACAGGTCACCTGTTAGCAGTCTGTAGGATACCGAGTATAAAAACACAGACAAGGCCACAGAGATTCTGACAAATCTAGCTCAACAACTTAAAATGTAATATTAGTGCTTTTGTTTTATTTTATAACAAAACTTCTTCAGATGAAGTGAACCAAACACACACAGTCTAAATGGTCATGTGACAACTTTTTAAATCATGTGATCAGCTTAAAATCATCTGACAGCCAAAAACTTTTAGGCAATATTTAGTTCATTTTTTGTGACCAATTTATAAGTGTCAGCCTGCAAAGTTTTTAACATCTTGTTTTATCCATAATAACAAGTCCTCTCCTTTGTCTGGTTTCATAACCCTGACATTCGATTTCCTGAAACAATCCAACTGGTGACTTTCCTGTTGGGTAAGATTGTATTCTTTATGAGTATTATTAGCGACCAACATTTTCCCCGATATCTAGTTCACAAATCCTCTCAAAAAGTTTGAGAGGGATGCGGGGGTTAAATGTACTAGATATCTTAAGGCTTTTAAAGGTTACTGTTAGATCATTAAACATTAAACTAAAATTCAATTTTCTAAGAAACAATTTAATATCAATCAGAGTTTCTGCTATATTAGCCTTTTTTGCAGGAATGAAAGAAAGGCCTCCTGCTTATTACAAAATCAGGAATCAAATAAATGACCTGTTTATTGAATGGTGCATTAATATAGATGAGTTCAGTTATTTAAATATGACTTCCCTAATGGTACCCTCAATGTTTTAGGTACCAAAAATGCACAAAAACATTAATTAACCCACCCTTTTTTCCATTGTGGATGGGTGTAGGCCTATCACTTTGGTATGTGCCAAATTTATAGATCACAAGCTTAAAGATCTATTGCAAAGGGAAGGACATGTATGTAAAAATTCCTGGTACTTTCTGGAAAAAAATTAATAATCCTGAATATAATGAGAACGATGTATTCATTACTGTGGAAGTGTGAGATCTAAATACAGTAGTCCCTCATGACATAGGAATACAATGGTTTTTAATTACCTTTTGCATGGAGGGCTAGCACAAGTACATGTTAATTTGTATGAGGAGCTTCTTGAATTAATATTGAAGAACAATTATCTAATTTATGAGGGACAACATTATTTACATAAGAAAGGGCTAGCTATGGGATCCCCTTGTGGATCCCTGATTGCTAATGTTATTATGGTGCAGTGAGAACATACTTTTTTATTCCCTACACAGTATAAGGACTCATGGTGCTTGTATTTGCACTACCTGGAACATATAGTATGGAAGGATAATATGGAAAAGATGAATGGACTTCTTGAATATAGTAATAATAGTACCCCATTTCTAACTTTTATACATGAAATAAGAATAAAACAGCATATTTGAATGCACTATTGGAGAAGGATTACAATTATAACAAGCATATTTCCCACATACACAGGAAGCCTACATCCTCCACTGCATTTCTACATTATGCTAGTGTACATCCCGCTCCCCAGAAATGAGCAGTTGTAAAAGGTCAGCTTGTGAGAGCTGCATTTATGATTATGATGAATTAACATTTTTATGAAGAATGTAATAATCTCAGGGATATGTTTGAAAGGAGGGGATATCCACTTAATATTAATAAATTAGTACAGGAGGTCAGTAATAAAAGAAACTCTGGATACTTTTTTTCTACATAAAACAAGGACTCCAGACAAGAGACGGTCTAATAAGAGTACTACTCAGAATGACACAGCAATATTATTGGATGGCTTCTGAATAAAGCCAGGGGTATATTAAATGCAGATCTGACATTAAGGGAGAAGTTTGGGGGAAAACCTCACATAGTTTATAGGAAGGGAACAATTGATAAGCATTCTGGACATTTCTGCATGTCTAAATGTGGACACTAGAACTACTGCAAGTACATAAGTGTGTGTGGGTTCAGATTAATAAACATGAGTATTTCATAAAAGGTAAATCTAATTGTGAGACCCGAGGGAAGGTAGTGTATGTCACACCGTGCAAATTGTGCCCAGCTTTTTATATCAGGAAAATGGAGTGTAGGTTGAAAGAATGTATATAAGGGCATATTTATGAAATTAGGAAAGTATCCAACACTCTTTTTAATCACTTGAAAAGCTTTCCCGAACACAAATTTAAGTTTGCCATACTTGAGCAAGTGGGTAGGAACATCAGGGGTGGACCTTGGTCATTGTGGCTAGAAAGAAGAGAATTGTATTGGCAGTTACAATATAATGCCTGTAAATGGCCCGGCCTCAATGAACAAACCTCCACTGTCTGCCTATTGAAATTAAAAACACTGGCTTGCTAATTGGCTTAGACATTTTAATATAAAAGAATGGTTCATCTTTATCTTTTTTAATGTACATTTTTATAAAGTGCATATTTACTTTACTTTATCATGTTCGAAGATTTTAGATGTAATTTATGTGTGATTCTCACATTAGCATTATATTAATGATTTTATAAATGCTTATGGTGGGAATTTTTGTTCATAGAGTTAATGATGGGGGCTAGTCAGTCATGTGACTTAAGGATATTTAACTTGTTTGATTTCTATGATTTTTATCTGATGAAGTTTCCTAAAATGAAAATTCTTATCCATTTTGTATTTTGAAATAAAGAAATAATTTTCTGAAACAAGTTTGTTTCCTCTGGTCTGGCTTGGTGCATTGCTTGCTGTTTTTCAACTCTTAGGGGTGTATTCTCAATGTGGTAGTTCTCTGGAGTAGATGACGTCCAAAAGGATACAATAATGCAATTTTTGGCATTTAGTTTCAGTCCATAATTTTAGCACCAATTATCTATAACTAATTATAAATTAAAACCAATTATTTATAAATAATTATTGTTGTCCAGTGCCAAAAACACAGGGATATATAGCCACACTGGGAGGCTAAGTATAATTTTATTATTATTTCGTTTTACTCATTGCATTTCTTAACTGAGTAAATTCAACTGTCCAGAGCTCATTGTCTTTTGAACTGTGAAAAGAAAAGCTTCAACAAATGAAAATGCATATCACGATACTGTAGCTACAATTATCAATAAAGGTAACTCTATGGTACTGTCAGAAAATACAGCAAAAATGTGGCAAATAAGTATCACAAAAACAGTTGTTGATAAATCAGAAAGAAACAGTCTGTGGAGATGCATTTATGCACTGAAAGTTAGGACGTTATTCTATAGTAATGCAAACAATTAAATAGGTGAAAAACAGCCAGTGAGTAACTTGGGAGAAAGATAATGATTCCCCGGCTATAAGTAGATATGCATAAATCAACATAGTTAATAGAGCCAATTGCTACCATATGTACATGTGGGTAAAGTATTAAGCTGAAGAGTTCTGATTCTAAACAAATTAGATGAGATGAAATAATAATAGAATGTACAATAGGAGAAAAAGATGTATCATGAAAGCTGGGATGGGAGACATTAAGGGGAGAGAGGCAGACGGAAAGAGGAGGGTAGTCCAAGGAAAGAGGGAAAGGCTTGTAAAATTAGTTATTAAGTCATAGAAGTGGGACAGGCTAGAGAGAGAAAAGGAAAATTCTCATGAGGCTGTTACCGTGCATAGGAATGTGAATCAGTAAACAGTTGTATATAATATTTTCAACAATTATTTAAATTGTCTTTTTAAGCTTTGAATCTCATTGCTCTTCTGTGTATATTTGATTGCAGGTAAATGCCCCATCTGAATATTTTACTGTTACATTTCCTCCATTTTATTGATTTTTTTTTTTTTTGTCGACCAAAGCAAAAGCAAAATTATGCATTGCAGTTTTTATTAGTCTTTATTGACTTGCTTTTATATATGGTTTTATACTTCTGTGATATAATCTATTACTGGAAGCAGTGAAACAGTCTGCTAAAGCCAAAATAATCCTAAAAACAATCAAAATGCATTTTACAATTTTTGACTCCGTGAAATGAGATGTTATCAATAGCTGCCTATATCAGTGACATCTGACTTTGCATCCTATCCCTGATTTCTACTGTACTAGCTTTCTACACGTACTGTATCTCCGTTTTACTTGAGATGCTATAACTTTTCATATAAAAAGTGAAATGGGTCAGGGGCTCACAGATGGTTCAAGGGCCTCTGTCCCTGCCAGTGTTTAGGTATACATCTTATGTCAGTAAATGTCAACATTTATTTTATTCTATTTATTTTATTTTGACATTTGATGACCAGGTTAGTCCAACTGGGCAGATGCCCTTTTTCAGTGGAGACCTGAGGAGAAAAGTTCCAATTGTCTACATGCTTAGTTGTTAGCAAAATCTGTACTTGGTGAATCTGCAATGACAAAAGGGATTTTGTTTAATTTTGTTAAAAAAGCAGCAGCAAATGCATTGCTTTTATTTGTGTATTGTTTACTGCACTCTTTTTGACTCTTTGCTACTAATTACTTGCTCTTTCTATAGGTTACATCAGGTATTCTGCATTTAACTCACTGTACCCAGTCAAAAAAAGAATAAATAAATACATACATACATACAATTGCTCCTTATTCCTATGTTGTTGGTACTCTAATGATGGGAAGTAGCAGTCACAGTTACCATATAAAAGCAGCAGTTTAAAAAAAATATCATTAATAAGAAAACTAAAATGCCTGAGTTACTAAATCTCTACTAGCACACTATGTTATTCTACTACAGTCAAATAATGGAACAAATCAATCGATATTCCCATTTAGTGAATAACAAGAACCCAAAAAAAGTTTTTCTGTGAAAAATAAATTCTTTCTCACACCTTAGAGTTGTGACTTTGCCCTCTCATGCTATCCAACCTGCTGATTTATTCCTGGATGTGACCCCTTTTCAGAAGGTGATTGTTCTCAACAGACTGCACATGACCAGTGGTATTATTTTTTGATCTCAGCTACTCATATTCTCTTCACTGCTTTAAGGGGCTTTTTTCCCTGTATGCTGCATATCTCTCAACTGTCCAGATTTTTGCCTATTATTTTTGATCTATTCCTTATAAAATTTGTATTTTTCTGAAATTTTGTGGCATATTGAATTCACTAAATAATGACAGGCATTTGAGTTTCAGACTTCATATCATTCAGAAAATGTACGGTAACTCAAGACCTTTTATTCTACCAACGTTCTAAGCTTATAAGTGCAATATCTAAAATTTGTCCCTATTTTTGGGGCTTTGTCCAGATTTTTTGTGTTAAGAGGTTAAGAAGTATGATAAGCTGTCAACCAAACTGATGGCTTTCTCTCTGTAAGATTCAGTGTTTTGCATGTGAACTTAACAGACCCCCAATTACCTATTACTACAGAAAGCCTAACACTGCACTGACATTTGCCTGCACCAATATTTAGCAAGCTCCATGACTGAGTTTAGATTTGATGATTGGTACATGTATTATTCCTTGTATGTATTTTCTGTCCCCCAACCCAGAACCCTTATTTTACATCTGCATAACTCTCATATGCAGAACTGTGCATTTTGTAACATTAAATTAAAGGCAATATCTGGCTACCATACCAGCTTATTAGTTTTATTTCCTCTTCTTTGAATATTGTATCAGTTTTGTTGGCATCAGAAAGTGGATAAATCTAATTATCTACCCTCCTAGTTTTAGAAGATCTATCCTAGAGAGGGCCAGACATAATACTGAGCCCTGTGCCTCTCTTTGTGTTTATTTGTATCTCACCAGACAATATCCCCACCATTAGAACCTTGGCAGTGTTGGATGGATGGTATGATTATGGGCTATTAAACATGCTCGTTTTGTAAGTCCTAAGTTTGATGCTCTGTGTCCACTTGAATCTGAATAAGTTGTTTAAGCAGATCACTGCTTCTAGGTTGCTTAAAGCAAAATGCAATTGTATCTAGTGTATAAAGTAAATATGCTGACCTCTGTTTCTTATATGCCAATGATTTCTCCATCTCTTTACTAGTTTACATCCACTCCTATGTACCTCAGCTTCTACAATAGCCTCCAGTATGCCATAATGTTGAAAGCCTTATGGAGTCAATTTATACCACATCAGCTGGATTCCTCTTGTGCAGAAGTGATAACGTGCTAAAGCAAATTCAGTTGTTTTTAGTGTAGGAATACAGTAAACTGAGTGAAATTTGCAATAACCTTTCAGTATGATATTTATAAAACTGTGTTAAGTTAAAATAAATACATTTTTAAATAAAATATATGGAAATAAAACTGTGGTTGTTACTGTCAGTAAATCTATAAAACAATAAACCACTGGAAAAAGAGCCACAGAAGTACTGAATAAAAACAATACGCCCTCAGGTAATGTCACACAATAAACTCCATACTCAGTTTGTTCCACTTAAGAAATGTAGCCTTCCAAATGAACAAATCCAAATACAAACTTTAATTCAGGTTAAGTGCTTTCGTTCCAACCATAACTTGGGAATTCATCAGAACAATACACAAACCAACAACACTTGCTTAAATGCAAAAAAAAAAAAACACATCAAATTAACTAATTAATAAAGCAATTAAAAGATAAAACATATTGTTTTCTTTAAAGGTCAAAGTACCCCATTTCCTATTCAAATAAAAAGTAATAAATAAAACACTTATATTCTAGTCACTTATACAATAATAGAAAACACAAAACCATTTTATGAAGATATGGTATAAATGATTTTATTTAGATGTCCAAAGTCCTCTTTTTAAGTATAGGCAGGAGAGACCAAGTCATTAATTCTTGGTGGCATGTTTTCAGGAAATCAAAAAGAAAAGTCAACAGCGCGTGGGGCAAATGCACGGCTCACCAATCATAGAATATAAGGCAAAAAATACACAGAGCCAGCATACAGTGTTCCAGATTTAGTTGTAATGAAAATTAAATCATTACAAAAGAGAAAACAAACCGGTTTGACGAAACCACAGCCTTCATCAGTGTTGCTTACATACATAGTGGTGAACAAGGATATTTATACACACATATAGTCATTGTTAATTAATTAAATTCAATCAAAGATTTTCATTGAGACCAGGTGGGAATAATCCCCCTAGTTTAATTATCCACTTTTTTTCTTTGGTGTTCAGAATGGAGTGTAATCCAGTTTTATTGTGCTTATTGCCAACAATTTTGTCAATTATTATAAAGGTAAATTTAGCAGAAGCATGTACTAGATGATGTTTGTATAAAGCATTATTTTGCCTTTTATTTTTAATGTTGCTGATGTGTTCTGAAATCCTGATTTTGAGTGGTCTGGATGTTTGTCCTACATAAAATGAACCACAATGACAGGTGGCTAAATAAATGACCCAGTCAGTACTGCAGTTTGCAAAAAACCTGAGATCATAAACTACTGGGCAGTTTCTGCTTGAGAATTGTTTGGACTTATTGATCTTATCGCAGTTTGTGCAATGTCCATAAGGATAGCAACCTATCAATGGGTCACTTGTCAGTGTTGTTTGGATGAGATCAGGATCATCATGCCTATGTCCATGTTTAAAGTGGTTAAAGAAAGAACCCAAATTCTTTCCCTTGCGAAAGGAAAAAAGACATTTGTCTGGTATAAGACTGGTTATGTCTGGGTCATATTTGAGAATGTTCCAATGTCTGTGCACACTATCTATCAGATGGTTGGAATTCCTAGCATAAGTGGTCGTAAATCTTAGGATAGGGTCTCTGTTCCGTTGGTGCTTGTTGTATTTTAATAGGTTATCTCTGTCATAGGAATCAACCATATTACTGGCAGCTAGGACATAGCCCATACCATAACCCCTAGATTTAAATCTATTGGTAAGGTCTCTCCTGTGAGTCTGATAAGAGAAATCATTGGAACAAATGCATTTGGTTCTGATGAATTGAGATTTTGGGATGTTACGTATGACATGTGGGGGGGTGGAAACTGGAGGCATGAAGGATGGTATTGTACTCGGGATGTTTTCTGAAAACCTCAGTGGATAAGGTTTTGTCAGCTAGCTTAGTAACAGCAACATCCAAAAAAGTAATGTATTGACGGTCATACTGGACAGTGAATTCCAGTCCCCAGATGTTGTTGTTTAAATATGTGAGGAATTCATGTAGCATGTGTGTTTCACCCGTCCAAACCAACCAGCAATCGTCAAGGTAGATTCTCCAGATGTCAATGTATGGTAAAAATGTGTTGTTGATAGAATCATAGATAATATGGTGTTCCACAAAAGCAATAAAGAGATCCGCATAAATGGGGTCAAAAGATGCCCCCATGGCTGTCCCCTTGACCTGCCAGTAACATTTATCTAAATAAGAAAAAACATTACTGGTGAGGACCAATCTGGCTAGCTCTATCAAAAAGAAGTTGAAAGTGGATGGATATAAATCAGCCTTATTCAACCAAAAAGCCAGGGCCTCAAGTCCAGATTGGTGTGGAATATTGGTGTATAGAGCACAAACATCCAGGGTACACAGTAACCAATTTTCCTCAAGTTGACTGTCCGAAACAATCTGAAGGAAACTGGTGGTGTCATGTAATCTTGATCGTATCATGCCCAATAGAGGTTTAAGATGTTTAGTAAGAAACAATGAAAGAGGTTCTGTAATGTAGCTCCTTCCAGAAATAATTGGTCTGCCCGGAGGATTTGAGGGATCCTTGTGGATCTTTGGCAAGAAATAAATGTATTGAATATTTGGATCCTTGACAATGAGTTGTTGTGCAGTGTCATTGGTTATGATACATTCATCTCTGGCCCAATGTATAAATTCCTCTATGTGTTTTTGAAACCTAGGTGTAGGATCAATCCCCATCAGGGAATAATATTTTGGATCAAAAAGAAAACAACGGCCAACCTCCACTCGAAACCAATAACAAAATAAAGGAAGAAAGCCAAACGGATCAGGAGACCACTCTATATTATAATCCACCAGCTGTACAAGTACCAACAATGAACGCTTTATTAATCTGCGTTTTCGTCCAACGAATGACTTCATCAGATACAAATTGCTAAATCACAAGTCTGTTTTTATACATGCTAATCAAAATCCTACCCAATCATATCAATCATTTATTTTCAAAATACCCCAATAATATTTTGGATCAGACAACTGTCTGTTTGCCTCTTTATCATAAGCACACCAGTTCAAGATCACAACGGCACCCCCCCTTGTCAGCAGGAATAATAACAATGTTGTTATTATTCTGTAATTCAAAAATCGCTTCACGTTCAGCTCGAGAAATATTGTTAGATTTAAATTGAATATCAGAACCAAAAAAGTGGAGATCATTAAGAATATTTCTCTGAAACTGTTGTACCAGTGGATGCATGGGTGGAGCAAATGTGGATTTACGATATATAAATCGTTCATCCATGTCATGCCCAGAATCACCAAAAAATAGTCTAAGATTCAAGGTTCTACAAAAAGAAACAACATCCTGAGCCAACAAATCCTCTGAGACCATGAAGCCTGGTACAAAAGACAACCCTTTATTAAGGACCAACAGATGTGTGGGGGATAATACAAAATCAGATAAATTTAGCACATTGCTATTTGGTAAGATATCTAATTCTCCATGACCATTTTCAGTAGACTTTCTATGTTGGTGATTCCTCCTGTGTTTTCTCCCCCCCTCTTTTGTATTTGGACCTAAAGGGATAATGTTTGGATTCCGTTTCGGGGAAGGTGACCTAGATGTGCTTTGAAATTCACTATCTGTGCCAGATGAAAACTCTTCAGTAGAAGATACAGGTAAATTACCTGTTTTTTTCAAAATGGACCGAGGTCTTTTCCTCTTAGGGGTTCTCTGGGCCCTTGGTGTAAATCTGACCTGTTTGATATTGTTTGCAAATGGATTATTACTCTGATAATCCCCTTCATCCCTCTGGAATTTCTTCAACTTCCTTGTCCGTAATTGCTCCTCTAAAATTTTGAGATCATTAGCTACTTTGTTCAACTGTGTTTTAAAAAATGTTTCACCCTCAAAAGGTTTGAGTTCACCCACCAGCCTTGAAACTGTTTGAATCTCAGAATCTATGATTCTGTCATGAAATTTGGATAAAGTTTCAACAAAAGATATAGAAGCTTGCTGCTGAATGGCGGACCACTGATCCATAAGTTCCTGATCTGGATTAGAGACTAAAGGTTGGATCCGTACTCTCAACCCTCTGGGAGTGATACCTTTAGCCAAATAGGCCTTGAATAATTTAGAATGCCAGATATTGGATCTGAGTGTTTTTAGATGACCAAAAAGGTTCTGAAATGCTACTGTGCATTTAGTTTCAGAGTTACTCTGATCCATAGTCTGGATTCTATCAGATGAATTGTGGCCAAGACCAAATATCCTCAGGTCCTCTCTGTCAGTGGATAGACCTGTTATAAAAGAAGTTAGATCCATATTTCTTAATAATAACTGACAATATCAGTCAAAACCAGTTTTTACTGAGTCAGTTAAGATGATGGGGACAATTACAGCCCAAGTAGTAAAAAAGAATACTGGCTGTGGCCCCTGAAAATTGGTACTCAGAGCAAATCAATACTATTAGGTTATGCCAAAGTATCCACCAAACAGCAGACAAGATAATGTCCAATAATATACAACCAAATTAATTGTTTCAAACTTGTTAAGGTGAACAAAAATAAACCCCTTGGGGAAAAGAACACATGAAAACCAATGAAGTGCATACACAAAAAATATTTAAACACACTAGTGCCACTTCAAAATACTTAAGCTGTAGAAGCAGAATTCTTTACGAAAAACAGGTGTTCATTAATATATGCATAGAATTTGCTGTATAATAAAGTACTCAAACATTGGTGGACTATGTGGTAAGTCCTCTAACACAAAAAAATTTTGCAGCTGCCTGTCGCTGACCTCACTTCATAAATATAACAGCTGAAAATAAGTCAAAACATTATTGACTAGGGGAGTCAGTGAATATAACATTTATCATGACACACCACAAAATTATTTTGATTGTAAATGAGTAATTTGCTAATAATATATGAAAAACGACATGAAACAGCTAAACTGCATATCAAAGAAACAAAAAATATTTTGTTAATTATGATACAACTGTATGGTATAGAAAAAAATATGTTTGAAAAATCAAAAGTCATGTAGCACTCAGGATATGAATGTCACAAATTGTTGAATAGAGTTGGAAAAGTACCTGTATATAGGAATTTCTGCAATGAGAATTTTAGTCCATGGTAGAAAGACCAAAATATAACCAGCGTATCCCTAATCCAAAAGAGGTTGGATACAACACATGTTCTGATGTAGAAATGTCCACCAAACGAAAAGATAAGCTTGAATCGGGGTTTGTTCTTGTAACACGAATATGTTCAGGTCGCCACAGTGTAACATAGGATGGAATAACAGCAAACTTTTCCGTCAGCAATGAAAAATGTAGCTGATAATAAACAGAAAGTCAAAGCGTTGTGTTCGACAGAGTGACAAACTTCACAGCGTTTAAGCTAGGTTGAATAGGACAAAACAGACCAATGAAAATGTATCAGCATGTATACTTGCGTGATACACAGGAAACAACGTGGTGTTGTAAGTGCACGCTGATATAGTAAGCGTAGCACTAAATCCATTCAGATATAATGTCAAAAATATATCACAAAATAAGCTCCCGTTGCACTTGAATGCAAAAGTTAATGTGATATACTGGAAATTGCTTAAACGCTTACTTGCATACTACACAAGAACCAACGTAGTATACTTGGTGCACGCTGATATTGTGAGCGTGGCACTGAGTCCAATCAAGGCAGGTAGAATGTAAAAAAATATAATGAAATGAGCTCCCGTTGTGCTTAAAGGCAAAAATTGCCGTGATGTCCTGGATCCACAACCATGTAGAAACACCAAATGAACGAGCCAAAAGGCAATATACACAATTGCTGTGGAAACGAAAAACTCTGATTTGAAAAAGGAAAAGGTGTATAAAGGCAGTTCACCTTAAGCCACCAATACGTAAATTGTGACTAAATAATTCTTTTGATGTTCTCTGGAAGAACACTGGCTCCCAGCTGATGAAAAAAGACAACAAATCAAAAAGAAAAGTCAACAGCGCGTGGGGCAAATGCACGGCTCACCAATCATAGAATATAAGGCAAAAAATACACAGAGCCAGCATACAGTGTTCCAGATTTAGTTGTAATAAAAATTAAATCATTACAAAATTTTTTTTAATGATTTTTAAATTAATAAGCTCCCGTTGCACTTGATTGCAAAAGTTAACGTGATAAACTGGAAATTGCTTAAACGCTTACTTGCATACTACACAAGAACCAACGTAGTATACTCGGTGCATGCTGATATAGTGAGCGTGGCACTGAGTCCAATCAAGGCAGGTAGAATGTAAAAAAATATAATGAAATGAGCTCCCATTGTTGACAAAATTGTTGGCAATAAGCACAATAAAACTGGATTACACCCCATTCTGAACACCAAAGAAAAAAAGTGGATAATTAAACTAGGGGGATTATTCCCACCTGGTCTCAATGAAAATCTTTGATTGAATTTAATTAATTAACAATGACTATATGTGTGTATAAATATCCTTGTTCACCACTATGTATGTAAGCAACACTGATGAAGGCTGTGGTTTCCTGCCGAAACCGGTTTGTTTTCTCTTTTGTAATGATTTAATTTTCATTACAACTAAATCTGGAACACTGTATGCTGGCTCTGTGTATTTTTTGCCTTATGTTTTCAGGAAATCATATAAAATATGGTCTATGCAGAATATGCAATGACCTTAAATTTAAATGCAGCAGAGCTATTAAATAGTGAACCTCAATTCTCAAATGTGCACACATTTGTATTACTTAAAACTCAGTGTTCCTCGAAATTTTAGTCTGGGTCAAAGGATGCAGTATCTTATTTGGACTTTCCTTACAAATATGTATTTATCCATGGAAACAGCAGAGTTTTCATAAGTCAACTGGGAAATACATTTGTTTTATTCCTTTGTTTGCTAAGCACAAACGTCACACTAAGAATCTTAATCTGTTCCATCTTAATTTTGTTACCTTTCACTTAAGTATGGCTGTGTTGATTTATTTTTTGCCTGATCGAGTAACTGATTGTGCAGCATTCTGGTTACTTTGTAATAAAATTTGTTGTAGACAACACAATACATGTCAACCCACTACATAACTCCCCCCTTCTAATACATTATCCGAAGGTGGGATTGGATAATGTGGAATCGGGAAGTAATTAGACAGTTACTCAGCATACATTAAACAGAAACACCAGTTTATTAAAGTTAATAAATGTACATTCCCTTGAAGTAACTAAAGTAAAAATTACATATTTTAAAATAAGAAAGTTGAGGGCATAATTATAACAAAAAGGAATGAAAAAAAACTTTTTCTTAATCTTTATGTACATAAACCAAGAAGTGTGTGTGTGTAGGGTTGCCACCTTTTGTTGTGGCTAAAATCAAACTTAGGCTGTACCCCACGCACCTCCCATAACCCCAGACATGTCCCACTCACTTTCTGCCCATTGTGTTACATCACCATCTCATCAGACGAGGGGTAACGCCCTCTTTTTCTGATTGTGATGCCTTTTTATCTGCACATTTACTATGTTTTTTGAAAAAAAAAGCACAGTAAATCTGCTGATTTAACAAACTGTGATATTATGTTTAAGAGTTTGTACAGTGTTTTCCGAACTATCGGACAATCATTTTTATTTCTGGATAGTCCAGAAAAAAATGGATAGGTGGCAACGCTGTGTGTGTGTGTGTGTGTGTGTGTGTGTGTGTGTGTGTGTGTGTGTGTGTGTGTGTGTGTGTGTGTGTGTGTGTGTGTGTGTGTGTGTGTGTAACTATTAGATCACTTACTACATAACTTCTGGAGCACAAAGGAACTGTACTTCCAAAACAAAAGATCAATCTGGAGCATATTTGCCTGTGAATGTATACAATTTCTGTTTAGGTTGTTAGAATTCAATAAATATTTTAGGTAATGGTAGCAATACAAGGTAATGAACAGCTAATTAGAATTCTTCTTTATGCCATTTTTTTACTTAAACTCATTATTTTGACATTTCTTTGTGCATGTATGAACAGCTTTGCTTAAGTTTTATTTATTTCAGGTAAATAATTTTAATATTTAATTTTAAATTCTTGTGACTGTTTTCTTATGTGTTAGTATAAGGGTATGTACATTGGGTATAATCTGAACTCATGGTTTCCACTTTTTGAAGACTTACTGTTCAAGCTATTCCCACCTTATAAATATTTAACAGTTACTTATTTTATTGTTAAATGGTAATTGTATTCTTGCTGTGCTAGAAGGCTGTGGCTGGTGTCAAAGTTGTTGCAATGACAAAGCAATGGTATTGGTGAAATTATTAACTTCTACTGGAAAATGTGTATATATATATATATATATATATATATATATATATATATATATATATATATATACATATATATATATATATATATATATATATATATATATATATATATATGTGTGTGTGTGTGTGTATGCATGCAGGGTCCTATTAAATTGCTGAACATTTCAAAGTTCGAATGTCATATGTTCGACACCATATGATCGAATTTTGACCAGTTCTAAGGTGAAAGGCAATGGCTCCGTGCACACAGAATGGGAAAATTTCCCTTTTCTACACTGAAGTGCGGTCTTGGAGTTGGTATATTTAAGTAGGGGGGGTGCAGGGGGGCTTGCCCCCTACTCAAGAGTTTAAGGTAATGTTTTTTCTACTTTTTTATTATATATTCGAGGTTTCAAGTTTCACTCATATGTTGTCGAACATATGAGGTTCGAAATATTGACACTTCGAATATATAATATAGACCCTGGATGCGTGCATGCATGTGCGTGTGCATGCATGTGCAAAATAATTTTGAACAAGTTTCAACTACTATTGGTAAGACTGCACTAGATTCAGACTGAGGTTGCTAAAATCCTGGGGAGCCAGTGATTATAACTCTGACCTGCTGAGATAATCAGTCAATTTGTATAAGTGTGGCAGATGCTGGCTAGATTCAGACTGAGGTTGCTAAAATCCTGGGGAGCCAGTGATTATAACTCTGACCTGCTGAGATAATCAGTCAATTTGTATAAGTGTGGCAGATGCTGGCTGTTGCCAAAGCAAGAGTGAGCATATACCATATGTTCCTAAGACCACTCAGGCCTCACATGCCATTTGGCAATGCCCCTAACCTTCACACCTCTTTTGCACATGATTTGTGGACTAGATGTGGTACTCTATCAGAATGGAATAGTAAGTCCTCTGCTATGTCTAACCATACTGCTTTTCTCTTTTTGTCTAGAAATCTGGGAACTTTAATCTACAGATTCCTTTTGCAGTGATGGAAATGTGACTATCTGGCCTATAACTACTTGATACCTACCTATAATTTTCCTGTTGAATATGATTAGTGCATATGCCCTGCACTCCTCTGATATAGCAATGTAGCCTCACCAAGTGCATCCAAGCACTGTTTGGACCTGCTGTAAGCTCTAGTCCCAGCTGCCTCTTCTCTTTGTACATCAGATAGTAACAATCACCACCCATTTAATGCTGAAGTCCAGTTTATAGGTTCATAGGTTCATAGGTTTATACTAGGCTAACTGCCCTAGGGCATTTATAAGCCTAGCCCAAAGTTATGTGGCTTACGCCGCCCCTTATGTTAGAAATACTGTGCCCATTAGTTTGTTGTGCCTCTGTCCAGTAGTGACACAGAGATGATTCCCAGGGTAAACCTACGCTCTTCCATCCACCGGTCAAGATTTCTCTTGAACAGAGCCAGCGAGGTGCTCTGCCTCACATGGACCGGGATTTTATTCCACAGCATAGGGAGTCTCTGGGTGATAAATCTATCCCTCCAGCACGTCCTATTTATATCCGTGCTAAGGTTTAAGTCTCTTGCTCTAGTGGTTTTGGTGGATTTGGATTTTTGAGGTGGAGCATGTCCATTAATTCGGTTGGTCATGGCCTTGCATGTCAGGCACAGGTCACCTCTGAGCAGACGGTATGCAACTGAATAGAGTTGGAGTTTCTTCAGTCTGGCAGCATATGTCAGGTTTTGGAGTCTCTTTATCCTTTTGGTGAGGAACTTTTGGGGTCTCTCCAATTGCTGCAGGTGTCGGGTGAGATACATCCCGAATGGGGCATTGTACTCGATTATTGGTCTGATAAGTGAAGAGTACAGGGGAACAATGACCTCACTTGATCTGGATGTGAATCCCTTCATGATCAGGTGGGCAATGTAGAAGGTCTTTCGAACCACTTTAGCAACGTGAGCATCAAACAAGAGGCCACTGTCAACCTGGGTCCCCAAGTCCCTGATAACCTCTTCTGTGCTTAGTGGGTTGCCACCTATATGGTAGCTTGGGGTTACCTTGTTTTTCCCGAAGGGTATGACTATACACTTTTGCGTTTAACTTCAGGCCATGGCTCTGGCACCAGCTATCAGTTTCCGTGAGACCCCTCTGAAGGATGTCTGTGTCCGATGTACTATCCACTATGGCACCCAGTTTGCAGTCATCCGCAAACTTTGTCAGCCATAGTCCTCCTATGTTTGCCTGTACTTCTGAAAGTAGATGCCTAACAATAGGGGGCCAAGGACTGACCTGTGGGACTCCACTTGTAACTGGCTTGGAGTCTGACATGGCTCCAGCAACTCTAACCCTATGGGTTCTGTCCTTTAGCCAGTTTGCAACCCATCTTGTGACATATGGGTTTACATTTAAGCTGGTAAGTTTCTCTATAATACCCGAGTGGGGTATTGTGTCGAAGCTTTTGCAAGGTCAAGGTAGGCTGTATGGACTGCCTTTCCCTCATCAATGGCCTTGGTGACTGTTTCGAAGAAGTCGACCAAGTTCAAAAGGCAAGATCTGCCCTTGACAAAGCCAAACTGGGTTGGGTCCAAGGTCTGCAAGTCCCCTATGTCCTTGTTTATGAGTTCCATTATGATCCTCTCCATAGCTTTGCAGACCAGGCTTGTTAAGCTTATGGGGCGGTAATTACCAGGGTCCGTAGAGGCACCGCCTTTGTGGAGTGGGACCACAGTTGCCGCACGCCACTCCTTGGGCACATATCCTGTGGTGAGGCTAAGATTAAACAGTTGCCTTATGTGCGGGTTTAGTTCTTCATTGAGTTCATGTAGCACACAGCTGGGGACCCCATCCGGTCCCATTGATGCTGTGTTTTTAGCTTTATAGAGAGCAGCTTTCACCTGCGCATTTGAGATGTCTGGGAGGCTACTCTCAGTTGGGATAGTTATCTCTCCTTTTTGGGGGGAGAGGGGGTGAAGTTTGCGCTGAACCTGTCTGCCAGTATGTTGGCAATGTCTGTGGGTTCAGTGATTTTTGTATCATTTTGGAGTAATTCTGAGCATATCTGGGAGTTTCCACCCAGGTTTCTGACATAGCTGAAGAAGGCCTTATGATTGTCTTTTGAATCTATGGCAATTTTCTCTCAAAGTTGGCCTTGGATGATTTTATGAGGGATCGTAGTTTCTTGCTAGTGCTGATCAAAGATGCCTTCCCTTTTTGGGATTTTGCTCTATCATGTAATAGCTTTCTCCTCTTATTGTAAAGTTTGTTTATGGCTGGGGTCCACCAGACTGGACGTTTGCCCTTGGTGGAAAGAGTCTTGGTTTTATTTGGGATTGCCTGATCCATGCAGTCCTGAAGGTGTTCATAGAAGGCATTTGTAAGGGCTTCTGCAGCTTGGGTTGTGGTTTCCATTGGCTCGGGGGCCTTGAAGGATACCACACCTGTCTTGAGTAGTGTGAAGTTTGCTTTAGAGAAGTTCTTCACTGTGGTCTTTTGTTTGGGGTGGGGCGGGATGTGGATTTCTAGTGAGATTAGTTTATGATCTGATCTCACCAATGAGGGATATACTTCGGTGTGGAGCATTTTGTCCCCATGTTTGTGATGATGAGATCTAGTATATTTTCTCCTCTTGTGGGGACGGTGACTAGTTGTTCCATGGCATTTGAATTTATGAACTCCAGGAACCTTTGGGCTAGAAAGTTTGGGCTTGAGTAATGTTCCCAGTCTATATTCGGGTAGTTGAAGTCACCCAATATGATGGTGTTTGGTGATACATTTATACCCTCCAGTGTCTTCAGGAAGGCTGTGTGGGTTTCCTGAGTTTGAGAGGGTGGCCTGTAGCATGCTACAAATTGTAGAGCAGTTTTGCCTATGGTTAATTGCACCTGGATGGTTTCCGATGCTTGCGTAGCCACCAACCTGGAGGTGTGGGTATCCTTGATGAATATGGATACACCCTCCTTTGTGGTGTGGTCCGGGTTTTGGGGCCGGAACACATGATATGAGATGAAACCTGATAGT
The DNA here is from genome assembly GCF_019279795.1 of Protopterus annectens. Lineage (NCBI taxonomy): Eukaryota > Metazoa > Chordata > Ceratodontiformes > Protopteridae > Protopterus > Protopterus annectens. Next base: position 196,598,955 of record NC_056750.1, on the reverse strand, counting down.
GCCGGGGTGCTCTCAGGAGCCTTGAACCAGGTTTCAGTCACAGCACAGACATCGATGTTCTCCATACTGAGAAGGGCCTCAAGTGCGTGCATTTTGAGATTTAGACTTCTGGCATTGAACAGCATTACCTTTAGTTTCTTCACGTTTTTGTTTTCTAGTGTGGTAGGTTTAGAATTTGAGCCTTGCCTAAAAAAGGCACTATGGGGGTGGCAAGAGCCTTAGCCAATATCCAGAATCCCAGGGTGACAGGTGCAAGCCATCCCTTGCGAAGCAGCGTGGCTTGTCGAGCATGTCATCCCAGGCAGACAGGCACTGGATCCCCTTTGAATGACACCAGAAATTAAGCCAATTGTTAAAGCTGATCATCTTGTCACTATATTGTGGCATCATTCTTGGTGAAGGAAGGATACTGCTCAGGGTCAGGGTCATACCTGCCTGGGCTACATAATCAGAAAGCTCCTCTATGTCTCTTTTCATGTAGTCCAGGGAGGTACGTCTCAGGTCGTTCACACCAGCATGGACAATGACTGTGTCATACTTGTACTTGCCGTGGAGTGACCTGAGTGCTTGTGTTATGTGGCGGAGTCTAGCGCCCGATAGGCAGCTTACCGTGACCTTCTCCTTGTTCAGCCTGGTGAGTGGGACGTCAGTGTGTCTGACTATGGAGTCACCTATGACAATTATGTTTGGTGTTGTATTTGGCCTTAAGGGCAGTGACTGCTTTGCACACTGATTTTGTTGTTTATGTGTTGTTTGTGTGGTGTATTGAGTTTGCAGTTGCTTGGGTGTCTGCTTTGGAGGCCTCTGCTGTTTAGGTAAATTTTTACTCAGAGCCTCCGAGTATGTCTTAGTGTGTTTATGTGTTTGATTCAGTGGTGTGGTTGAGTTATGTGAGACTGGTATTGTGGTGTGTGTAGTTGCCTTCTCCTCCTACCTGGTCTTGCCAGTCCTGAGTTGAGAGAGCTCAGCCTCCAGTTTGGCTAAATAGCTGCATCTCTCGCAAGTGTTAGTGTTACGTGGGAGGAGGAGAGGGTTGTCCGTGTACATGAGGCAATTGTAACATTGTCTCAGAATTCCCAGATTTACCAACTGGGCAGGAGAGGATGCCAGCATCTGACCCTTCGACATGCTAGAAAGATTTATGAGTTGGTATGAGACAGAAAAGTAGTGGGCTTAGCAGGGAAGTGGGCACTCCTGGGGGGTTTTGCTAGAGAGATTTGTATAATATAGGAGTGCTTGACCTGCAAAGAGAATGCTTATAAGACAAGGGATATGCTTATAAGACAAGTGCTGAGCTTTTTGAGAAGAAAAAGCTATTTGGAACAAGTGCTGCACTTTTTAGTGAAGGTTTAAACTGTTTAGGTTCCTAACAGAGCAGTTCTAATGAAAAAATTGAAGAACAGACTTTCTGGAGCCAGAAAGAGTTTAACCTTGCTTAACCGGCGCTGCCCGATGCTGCTCTAGTGGCATCTCCGCGCTAAAGCACGTTAAAGCGTGCTTGATAGCAGGGGCTGGAAAGAAGCAGGAATAGACCCAAAACGGACAATAAAACTACAGTTTCAAGTCAGTAACCACCTCTAGGGGAGGGGCAGGGAAGCTGCTCAATGTTATTCACTGCCACTGATCAACAGAGAGACTTTCCTTTAGCCGAAGCAAAAATGGCCTCACAGAAACTTTCAAATAGTTCAGGAACAGCAAGCCTGTAACTGAACTTTTTTAACTCCCAGAAAAGTGGGGAAAAAAGCAAGATTTTTTTTTGTTTTTGTTTTTTTAGAGATAGCAGAGGTTCACAAGTAATATCAAGTTATAACAGTGCAGTAAATGACCCCACACAAGCGTGCTAGGTCAAGGACAGAAAATATGCAAGTTTTAAGAAAAAAAACGATTTAAAATTAAGTGCAAACAGGAAATTCAGCAAACAGCTTTTGGTTGTGCTCTAAATACAGCTACTAATACAGAAATCAAGTTTAACAAGCCAGCAAATGCTCAAGCTAGGCAGCTATGCAGAAAAACTTAGCAAATAAACAGAGAAAAAATACTTAAAATCTCAAAAGTGGCTCCCTTCTTCTCTCAGCGTTTTTTCTCTTGGAGGGTGCTTCACCAACAGCCAGCAAGCCTGAAAAGATGCCCAAACCACGAGGCAAATATGGTTTTAAGAGAGGAAGATGAAGGAGTTTTGGAAATGACCCCTAGTGGCCAATAAAACTACAGTTTCAAGTCAGTAACCACCTCTACGGGGGGGGGGGCAGGGAAGCTGCTCAATGTTATTCACTGCCACTGATCAACAGAGAGACGTTCCTTTAGCCAAAGCAAAAATGGCCTCACAGAAACTTTCAAATAGTTCAGGAACAGCAAGCCTGTAACTGAACTTTTTTAACTCTCAGAAAAGTGGGAAAAAAGCAAGATTTTTTTTTTTTTTGATTTTGTTTTTTTCGGAGATAGCAGAGGTTCACAAGTAATGTCAAGTTATAACAGTGCAGTAAATGACCCCACACAAGAGTGCTAGGTCAAGGACAGAAAATATGCAAGTTTTAAGAAAAAGACGATTTAAAATTAAGTGCAAACAGGAAATTCAGCAAACAGCTTTTGGTTGTGCTCTAAATACAGCTACTAATACAGAAATCAAGTTTAACAAGCCAGCAAATGCTCAAGCTAGGCAACTATGCAGAAAAACTTAGCAAATAAACAGTGAAAAATACTTAAAATCTCAAAAGTGGCTCCCTTCTTCTCTCAGCGTTTTTTCCTCTTGGAGGGTGCTTCACCAACAGCCAACAAGCCTGAAAAGATGCCCAAACCACGAGGCAACTAGGTTTTAAGAGAGGAAGATGAAGGAGTTTTGAAAATGACCCCTAGTGGCCAATAAAACTACAGGTTCAAGTCAGTAACCACCGCTATGGGGGGCAGGGAAGCTGCTCAATGTTATTCACTGCCACTGAAATTAATAACTCATAAAACCTGTATATATATACTAGATATACACCATGTTTCAGATATATGACATAAACTAACCGATAAAAAATCTCTTGTTAGAGTATGTTCAAATGAAGTTTAAAACATAGCTATAAATCAGTATAAACGTAGTATATATTGAAATATGTTAGAAATATATTAAGAGCCTAAGCTACAAGTATCCTAATTACATAATGTATTACCTCCGCCTTAAAAAGCAATGCTCACATTATGACACTTAATAAAAGCATAACCAATATAAACTAATGGGCATATGTAAAGTTGTATGCTGCTACATAAGTAATGAGTATGCCTTGTATAAAGCAAGACATGCATAAAGTCATATGCAAAAAGTTGCTACAGTACCAATCCATACCTACTAAGGGAACCTTGAAAGCCTGATGTTACTGCATGTAATATAACTATTGAGATAGCAGGACCTTAAAGGTCTGTATATAACCCTATTTTCGTTCAACCAACACAGGTTTCAAGGAGATGGAAGTATTTAAACCTGGTGGAAGGTGTGCCGCTAACTTTAGAATCCAGTGCAACTCGGCTTTGGCCAACTTATTCTCAATACTACCCCCCCTTAAAGTAGGTGCAATTATTTGCAAAACCCTAAACTTGAAGGAGTGGGAGTGATTTTCATTCACATGTCTGGCTAGTGCATTGCTTTCCTCATGTTTCCGAATTTCATAGAGGTGATCATAAATACGATCCCTCAACCGTCTCTTAGTTAAACCTACATAAAATGCTGTACAAAAGGAGCAGGTAGCCAAATATATCACATTTTTAGTGTTGCAGTCAGCATAATGTTTAGGTTTAAAAATTACATTCATATTCGGATGTTTATATTCCTGTATTTTACTTAGATTAATACATCTAGGACAATGTAAACAAGGGTATGTCCCTTTTGTTACTATATCACCAAGTAACAGACAAGTCGATTTGCCCACATTGGTAATATGTTGGTCATTACAAAGTTGTTTCTTAAGATTGTCACTATTCTTATAGCAAAATTTAGGTATGGGACCTACTATATCTCTGATTTGCTTATTTACCAAGAGAACATTCCAGTTTTTCCTAATTATTTTTCTGATATTCTCCACTTCATTCGTATATTTGATGACATAGCATACTCTATTGCCATACAAGTTAGAATCAAGGGTAACTTTATTCCTATATCCACTTGATGTAAACAGTTTATCATTGGTGACATGTTCAATGTCACCAATAATTTCCTGCCTTATTCTTCTCACCATATTCATATCATAGCCCCTTTCCTTAAATAGGAGCTCCATGATGTTTAATTCCTTGGACAAGTCATCTTTATTTTGACAAAGTCTGGACACTCTCGTGAATTGACTTGTCACTATACCCCGAAAGGTATACGCTGGATGCATACTGTCTGGTGCTAACAACGCATTTTTCCAGACAGTCTTCCTATAGAGTGTAGTTGTAATTTTACCTTCATCTGTCAGTCTTAAAGTAACGTCCAAAAAATTAACTTGCTGACGTGAGCTCTCTACAGTGAACCTCAAAAAGTCAGTGGTGGTTTGTAGATGTTTCAGGAAGTTCTGAAAATAATCATTGGAACCCTCCCAAATCATAAATATGTGGTAATTGTATTCTTGCTGTGCTAGAAGGCTGTGGCTGGTGTCAAAGTTGTTGCAATGACAAAGCAATGGTATTGGTGAAATTATTAACTTCTACTGGAAAATGTGTATGTATATATATATATATATATATATATATATATATATATATATATATATATATGTGTGTGTGTGTGTGTGTATGCATGCAGGGTCCCTATTAAATTGCTGAACATTTCAAAGTTCGAATGTCATATGTTCGACACCATATGATCGAATTTTGACCAGTTCTAAGGTGAAAGGCAATGGCTCCGTGCACACAGAATGGGAAAATTTCCCTTTTCTACACTGAAGTGCGGTCTCGGAGTTGGTATATTTAAGTAGGGGGAGGTGTGGGGGGGTGCAGGGGGGCTTGCCCCCCTACTCAATAGTTTAAGGTAATTTTTTTTCTACTTTTTTATTATATATTCGAGGTTTCAAGTTTCACTCATATGTTGTCGAACATATGAGGTTCGAAATGTTGACACTTCGAATATATAATATAGACCCTGGATGCGTGCATGCGTGTGTGTGTGCGTGCATGTGCAAAATAATTTTGAACAAGTTTCAACTACTATTGGTAAGACTGCACTAGATTCAGACTGAGGTTGCTAAAATCCTGGGGAGCCAGTGATTATAACTCTGACCTGCTGAGATAATCAGTCAATTTGTATAAGTGTGGCAGATGCTGGCTGTTGCCAAAGCAAGAGTGAGCATATACCATATGTTCTTAAGACCACTCAGGCCTTACATACCATTTGGCAGTGCCTCTAACCTTCACACCTCTTTTACACATGATTTGTGGACTAGATGTGATACTCTATCAGAATGGAATAGTAAGTCCTCTGCTATGTCTAACCATACTGCTTTTCTCTTTTTGTCTGGAAATCTGGGCACTTTAAACTACAGATTCCTTTTGCAGGGATGGAAATGTGACTATATGGCCTATAACTACTTGATACCTACCTATAATTTTCCTGTTGAATATGATTAGTGCATATGCCCTGCACTCCTCTGATATAGCAGTGTAGCCTCACCAAGTGCATCCAAGCACTGTTTGGACCTGCTGTAAGCTCTAGTCCCAGGTGCCTCTTCTCTTTGTACATCAGATAGTAACAATCACCACCCATTTAATGCTGAAGTCCAGTTTATCTATGACCATCACGGTTTACCTACGAAGGTGATGCATGAATAAGGAACTGCCACTGAAAGTAGATAAATAAGCCTTCACCAACAACCAATTGGTAATTATTTTTATTGTTATATTTAATATTCTTATTCTTATTATTATCATTACTGCGGTGGTGGTGCTGCGGTATCGTTAATATTCTTATCATTACTGCAGTGGTGGTGCTGCAGTATCGTTGTTGCCTCACAGTTAGACGTTGCCCATTCGATTCTCAGAGCATCTTCTGTGTGGCGACATGCGTGAATGGGTGTTCCTTCGTTGAAGGTTGTGCGTTAGGCCTGGCAAGCCAGTACGTAAAAATCTACTGCCAAGCATTAGCGGACCAGAGTTCCACTGTGGCGACCCCTAACTGGGAAAAGCCGAAAGACACAAACAAACAAAAATTCTTATTATTATTATCATTATTATCCTATATTCTTGTTTACAAAGATATTTCTAGTACATTCATTGAATTTAATTTATACCAGTGATTGTGTTGTATCGTACAATACATTTTATGACTTTAGAAGATTGATTAAAAAGCTAATTGAGCCACACAGATGTAAATAACTGCAGGTAACTTATATTTCTGTTCAGTTTATTTATTTATTTACATTTTTTACCGGATAAGTGTAACTGGGCCAGAAGCCCATTTTCAGCGAAGGCCGGGGAGAAAAGCTCCACAGAAATATAAGCAAAATACAATAATCAGTGCAATAGTATACATACAGTAAGATGCAGAATACACATCATCTAGTTAGTCTATACAAAGTAGTATTATTAGTAAAAAGTTATTTTTGTTGAACTTATCACCAGAGTTGTAAGTTCCACTGATGGTCCTTACTTGAATAAATAGATATTTCTGTAGTGGCAATTATTATTAATACTTCCCACTTCCATTTCTAATCTGTGTACAGGAATTACATAGAAGGTCATAGCTTCCTTCTGCTTTCCATTTCAGGTTTGAGGACTATAACTGTGATCCTTAGAATTTAAGTGTGATACAGGAATACTTTATAAGTCTGAAACTGCTGAGTTTTGAAATATTCTGTCTTCCTCATGGTACAATGATTTTAGAGATTTATATATATAAGTAATGCAGTTGTGCAGGATGCATTCCCCATATTGGTGAGTACATGAGACGCTAACACTTTAAATATGTAAAATAACTTTCAAAGTTCACTGTAACATGTTGAATCTCTCTTACATTTTGTGTAGTTTTGGGGTTTGGAGTATCTGGTCTCAAACTTTCAAATAAACTATAAACAGACATATATCTCCATTTGTTGATAACTTCTGTGCATGCCATATCTTTTTCTATATGGATGATACTTCTTTTGCCTTGGTTTGTTACTCTATCATTTGATAGTTAAACATTGCCTGTTGTTTTGTCTAGGGTTGTTCTTCCCAGAACTGCATTAAAAATATAACCTCCTCAATGGATATTTCCATTTAAGAACTGCAAATAAATGGCTTTATATTCATGTATATATGTGTGTGTGTGTGTGCGTGTGTGTGTGTGTGTGTGTGTGTGTGTGTGTGTGTATGTGTATGTGTATGTGTGTGTGTGTGTGTGTGTGTGTGTGTGTGTGTGTGAGTGTGTATGTGTGTGTGTGTATATATATATATATATATATATATATATATATATATATATGGATCTACTTTGTTTCAATGAAAACGCACATTACCGAAACTCAAATCACGGACACCAAAGTGCTGAAAGTGCAGTTGAATGGAACTTCAGTCCATCTAAGCTCACGTCTCCGAAATGCAAAAACAAACAAAACTAACTTTCAAACACATTTTTGCAGGGGGAGGGGCAAGCCCCACTGCACCCCCCACATCTGGGAGGCTGTGCTCCCTCACCCCCTGCAAATTGTATATACCAATTCTGAGATTGCACTACAGTGGGGAAGGGATAAAGCTCCTTATCTGCACTGTGCCATGATCTATACCAGGAAACTCCTAGTGCTATATAACATGCATTCCTGGTAATGCTTTAAACAAATACAGAATAACACTGCACCTGTTCTTCAATACCAGCTCTGAAGCGGTGATCTCTATTTATAGAAGTGAGCAGCAGGACCTAAGTGGAGAAAAAGGAGGAGGAATGGAGACAAAGCAAAGGGGATTTGTGCTAAAATAAATAGATAAGAAAGGAGAAGTGATGCAAAATAAGCTAGAATGTAGAATATGGTGAAAGGAAGTAGTTGCATAGGGAAAAGAATGAAAGGTAAGAAAAGGAAGTATAAAGTCAAAACAGAAAAGAAGAAAGAAAAGAAAATTGATAATTAAAACATAAAAGTAAATAGTATAGTAAATGGTGCTAAAAGAGTATTAGTGTATCAGGTATATCAATGATTTTGTAGGGAGAAAGGCATTATTTGCTTAATAGATGTAAGATTTGTTAACAGGGGAAAAAGAGAACAATTTTAACTATTATGGGGAAGATTTTGTGAAACCATGGGGTAGAATGGTATACAAGGTTAGCAATTATGTTGATGCACAACCAAATTATGTTATTAGACCATATTATTGTGATGGTGGAGATAATACCAGTGGTACATATAAGAAAAAAGGGTAAACCAGTTCAAATTATAATTGTGCATGTATATACAGATGTGAAAGAAAACATCTGGTTGAAATGATAAAAGAATATGTTACAGTAAATATGGGTATTGTGACAATAGCAGATTTTAATTGCAATGTAAAAAAACAAAATTAGAAGGTGGCTAAAGATATAAGAAAGTTGAGAGAAGCAATAATGGTAGGACAACTGAAAATAGGGAAAGAAAGAGATTTTGAATACATTAGGACAAGTGCAAAAACAGAAATAAAGTATATTATCTATTCAGACATGCTGAAAGAAATAAAGGGGGAAATCAGTGCAGGTTTTGGAGATCATGAGAGAATCTGGGCAATAGTGAGGGGTTAATGACAATGTGCATAAATAAGGAAAAGAGGAAAAGAAGTTGAATGACGAAAATATTAGAAGGTAATTTAAAAGAGAAATGAGGACAATATGGAAAGAACATGAAACAAAGAGGTTGCACTAGATGGTGGATTTAATATAAAAGGAAATTTAAATTTGTATGATGAAATATAGAATAGTCATTTTAATGAAGAAAAATAAGAAAATGATAAAAGAGACAATAGAGAATGTAGAGATATATAACGAGATGCATGCAAGGAGAAAGAACCTTATAGCAAAAATAAGAAATGAGTATATAGTTTCTTAAAAATACAAGACTATTTGGTACAAGGTGCAAAAGAGGCATATTACCATTTCTGGAAAAAAGGTTAGAGAGACAGACTGTGATGATTGAAGGAATCAAACAAGAATGAAAGGCAATAACAAAACAGGAGTAAATAGAACGAGATGTTAAGTAGGTGTTTATGTAAGAGATATGAAGAAAAAAGACAATATAAGCAACGGAACAGTGAGGTAGTAACTTTAATGAAGGAAGAAAATGAGGAATTAAAGAAGAAAATCATAGTTAAAGAAGTAAGAGAGGTACTGAAAACGGCCAATGAAAATACAGCATCAGGACAAGATGAAATAGACGAGAAATTGTATTAAAATACATGAAAGAAAAACAATATAGGTTACTGCTGGAACTATTTAATGAATGGAAAGAAGTCTGAAGACATCATGTGGGAAGGTATTATCTAACTAGTATGGGAAAAAGAAGTAAGGAAACATTAAATAATTGTAGACCATCATATTAACGAATACTGTTTATAAAATATTAATGAGAATTATGGAGGCAAGATTTGAAAAAGTGTTGAAAGTATGGATGGAAGGAGTATATGGTATAAAAGATGGACACAAAGAGATGACTCTTACTAAGGAAGTGGTGTATAATCTAAAGGAAGACCGAGAGTAATCAAGGTAAGGGACAAAGACAAAGTATTTGAAAATATTCACTAGAAACAGTTATGGGACATCATAGATAAGATAAATATAAGATAAATGGGTAGAGTAGAAAATTCCTGAGGTTGGCATATTAAAAAAATTGTAGAGATGATAACAGATGGGTGGGTAAGAGGAAAGATCAGCATACAAAATGGTATAAGGCAAGGCTGACTACTAAGCTAGTTGTTTGCTTAAATAATGAATAGAGTAATAGAAGAAATAAACAGAGAGGACAGAAAGAGTAGTATATAGGTTTAAAGATGAAACAAGAGCCCATTAGTGATGCCATATGCAGAAGATGTGATAACAATAGAAAATAATATGGTTTGGTAAAATGAGGTAATAAAGAAGGTGGAACTGGTTAGATTGTGTAGGTTTGAATATTAATGAAAACAACAGGTATAAGTTGCAATAGGAGAGAAATTGAAATATTAGTAGTAGTGTTTGGAGAGAATAGAAAGGTTTGTTAACAGAAATGCAATGCAAGTTCGAAGAAAAGTTTTAGAAAGAAAATTAATTTAATAAATTCTATAGCATTAGGAAAATGAAGTAATTTAGTTTTAGTAGCAACTTTTCCAGCTGTAATGGAAAACGTATTAGTGCAGATAATAATCAGTATTTTATGGTCATCCAATCAAAAGGCTTTATATATAATTTGGTAGAGAAGGGGAATGAACCTGAAAAGACAAGTAGTATATTTAACATCACCTAGTTTACAGTGGATATTAAAAATGATGAAAGAAGATAAAGAAAATATCTTGGCAATCAAAATGGCTCAGATTGATGGATGGATAATGTGCAAATTAAGTTGTGCAATGGGAAATGAAGATAAAGAAATTGAAAATAAGTGTAAAGGAAGTGCAGCAAAAAAGAAAGATGCGTGAATAGTGATGATATTTTTTTTATATAAACCCATTTGTGAATTAGAAGAAATAAATAAAACTGATTATAAGAGAAATGACAGAAAGGATTAAAATTTCAGAAGAAGATAAAAATTTATGTGCATATTAATGTGAAAAAATTACAAGAGAATGGAAAAATTATGTATAAGGCTATGGTTAAAAGAAATTGTGAATGAAACAACTGAGCATGTTTTCTTAGAATGCCCAAGAGTAAAGGAGTTGTGTGAAGTGGTAAATAAGTAAAGTTTTCAAGAGGTTAGGAGTACTGACAATAGAAAATACAATTTATTATACTTACCTCCCAGGGGAGATGCCACGATCGAGAAAATACAGTTTATGGGTATTTTAGGGGGTGCAGAAGGGGAGTAACAGATTAAAAAAAGTAAAATATGTATGGCTATTAATTTTTCTGATATGGCAAGCAAGAATGAAAGAAGTATTTGAATAAGGATGTGGCTATAGCAAAAAAGAGAGTGTGTGTGTGTGTGTGTGTGTGTGTGGGGGTAAAGATGAAAACTGTTTAAATGGGAAAACATACAGAGCGAAAAGAAAATTACTTAAGTTTTTGTGTCAAATGTTTTGTGTATTTTTTGTGGATTGGAACACTGTGTATTATTATTTTAAGATAAAACTTTAATGTATGTATTTTTAATAAAGTAGCCCCACTCTTTTTGAGTACTAGAAGGCTATCATTAGTGCCTAGAGTATTCCAAGATGGAGGAAGAAAGGAGGAAGCAAGACAGTCGAGTGCAGTGAAATACTGAAGTATCACAGATTGTATAAGAAATGAGATTGTTATAAAGCTGGAGGAAGGAGGTCTAGAAACTCCTGTGTTGATGGAGATGATGGATTGAGATGAGCCAAATTCTGAGGAAGAAGTAAGCTGGAGTGCTATGGTGGAAGGCATACTGGGAAAGGTAGCAGAGGAGGTGCTGCCAGATGAATCAGGAAAAGTTGATGGATTACAAGAAGGTGCTAACAGCATTTTGGTGGTTTGCTTGGCCAGTGGTGTAGCTGGTTTTAAAGGCATGCCCCTGTAATAGGATGTTGTGAGCAGTAAACAACTTTTACAAATGTAGAAATGATATACAATGGAAAGAAAAGTGTTGTGACTGAAGTTGAAAGAAGACATGGACTGATGCAAAGACAACAAAACAAGAAGAGAAGACCAATCATAAGAATCAAAACAAAGAACAGTGACATTATTAACTATGAAGTTAGAGATGGTATTATTTTACCTTTGGGTTTTAAAGTATAGGGCATTAGAGCATAATACAATTAGGAAGAGAAGACTTTTGGGAATTTACTTTTGAAACTTTTACTTAATGTGAAAAAATTATGAATGAAGTAGAAAAGAAGCTAATTTGCACAATGGTATGACTATAGTTTTCAGAACATGGTACTGCAGTCAGGGCAGAAAATAAATGTTTAATTCAGAGCATCTGACATAGAGGAACTTGAGTTAATGATTTTTTTCTGTCTATTGGTTATAAGGTACATGAGATAAAAAATGTATTTTGAAAGAAATGTTTGAACAGGGATATGAGGCATGGTTGATGCTGAAGATGCATGAACGTAAAATGCAGCATATTTCAAATATTATAATTGTGACTGGGAAATGGAGAACAGTGAGGTTTTGGATCAACATAAAGCATGTTTATGTGGAAATAAGAATCACTTGGAGCAAGAGAGTAACAAAAGAAGCTGCAGCTAATGTAGGGAAGAGAGACATACCACAAAAATTGAAGGTCTGAGTGTAAAAAAAAATGCAACAAATTTGGACTTTTTTTGTTTAAATATCCTTTACTGGAAAAGCGGAAAGACAATCTGAGGATAATATAATTGACTATATTGATAGAGAAAGCAATATGGGGGAGATAACTGAAGAAGAAAATATACCTAGTATGGAAAAAAAATTATGTGAATGAAATAGTAAATGTAAAAAAGAAGAAATATCTGAAAATGTTAAGACCTCTGTATAATGTATGATTACTTTAAAAGAAATGGAAGAAATAATAAAAGAAAGAAGAAAAGATGCAGCACCAGGAATAGATGGATGAGATTATGATTATTATGATCAGATGGATAAAAATAAGAAATTAATATTCTATAAAATAATAAATGGAGAACAAAATAACAGATAAGGGAATACATGGTGGAGTAATAATATTTACATGAATAATGAAAGAACAGGTATATACAGTTGGAGACCAATAACATTGAGAAATACAGATAATTATATGAAAATAATACTGAAAAGTACACAGAAGGTTCTGTTTGAAGATACATGAGATGGGGGTGGTGGAATCAAGTGGAGAGAGGTGAAGGAGATATTAAAATAGTAAAACAAGTAAGAGATATGATTTTGAAAAAAATAATGAAGTAAGGCTAGTGATATGGCAAACATATTTGATGAGGTTAGTTATGAAGTGATATGAAAGATTTTATAGACATATTGGATAGGAGAAAAAAATTTGAATGCTATAAAAATATGCTATGAAATGTCATCGATGAAATTTATGGTAAATGGATAGATGGGAGAAAAATAATGATTAAGGGAGAGGAGTTTAATAAGAATTTCCATTTAAGTTTTGTCTGTACTAAATGCAGTTATTCACAAACTTACTGTGAAAGTAAAGAAATACATTGAGAGATAAGAACAGATGATTTAGATGATGTGGCTAAAAATAAGATATAGTTAAGTGAAGCAGTGATACAACTTAAAAAAATTATGAAAGGAAGATAACTAAGACGAAAAGTAGCATGTTTGGTGAAACTAAGAAAATAAGTGATATGTGTTAGACTAGGAAGGAAATAACTGTATCAGGAGTGAAATGTTGAAAGTATGAAAATGTAATGGAGTAGTAAGAAATGATGTTGGAAGAAATAAAAAAAATCAATTTACAAAAATATTAATGTAACTTAGAAAAAAGTGTAAATAGTAAATATGTACATATTAGGAAAACTAGCATATTTAGGAGGTATACATGTTTCTGTCTAAAATGGAGAAAGAGATGCTAGAAATATGCTTTTTAATTTTATTTGGGGGTCACGGCTGAATCCAGTGAAAGATGGGTGATATATAATAAAAAAGAAGGAGGTTTGAATCTAAAAACATCCTGTGGTGTACTTAGCTTTTCTACATTTTTTCTAGCTAATGCAGATGGTAAAAGACAGAGAGCGAGAGAGCTGCAAATGACAGAAGAAATTATATATGCAAGGTTTGAAAAAGTATGGAAATATGAAGGAGTGAAAAGATGTGGTAAACTGGAAGAAAATGGAAGGCAAAGAATTTGAGAATAAAATAAAATTATGGAAGCAGAGAATTACTGAAACTGATGACAGAGTGCTCTTCAAACTATCTGGAGATATACAGAGCTGAGTATATTTTTCTGGCACTTCAGAGTTGTGTACTGGTAATTGTTTGACTAATTTTATATCATTGCTGACTGACTTCAGAGTTGTGCACTGTTATTTTTGCTTCGCTGTATAGTTTTTCAGATCTCTGCTGAAGGTTTTGTTTTTCCCCTACCTACCCTCCCTATTCCTGTTTTGTTGTTGTTTAAATTTGGAGGCTTTTGCAGTTGCCTGCCCCCACTGTAGATTTGATCTGGGACACTCCCCAAGTCCCATCTCCTTACCTCATTCTACCTAATAGACTCCTTCTGCACTTATTTTTAGTCATTTTTAATTTAATTTCATTTTTTAAAACTGTTTGGTCTAACATTGCTCATACTCAAGTGTGCTAGCTTGCACTGCATTTTAATTATTTTTACTGCTGTTTCAGCTACCTTTAAAATCTAAGCCTGTTTCCTACCTTTCCTGTAACTAGTGTAGTCCATATTCAGATTTGCTGAATCCAGGACTGTATGTAAGCTTCTGAGCCCCCCAAGCTTTCTGTGTTGGAGGGAAGCCTTCTAGCTTATCAGTAGGAGTGGTAAGCACTAGGTAACCTATCTACCACATAAGAAGTGGTTCTGGCCCAGAAATTGTAGTTATTGGCTGTTTAGGCAGTTTTTCCATCTCTCTCAACTTTCTGATTTAAAAGCCCGCATTTGCACTTGTTTCTCCCTTTCCTCTAACTAGTTTAGTCCAGATAAAGATTCTTAGTTTTAGCACTTGACTTTGCTTATTCATGATCAGCACTTGTTCAGAACTTGTTGTAAGCACTAAATAAGCTACTAATTACTACAGGACTCAACCTTCCTCATTACCTAGAGGAAAACAGTTCTTGTACTCACTTTTCTCATTTATCTAGAGGAAAATATTTTTTTTTCAGGCATGTCCAAGGGTCAGCTCCCAGTATTCTTTCCTGTCCATCTGATGAATCTGGGCATCTTGCGGCAATGTAGAAATTGCCTCATGTACACAGACAACCCTATCCTCTTACCACTCAACACTACAACCTGTGAGAGATGCACTTATCTAGCCAAACTGGAGGTAAAGCTCTCTCCAACCAAGACTGAGCTTGACACTCAAGAGGAGAAGGTAAACACTTGCACCATACCACACTCATCACAAAGTCTCACTAAATCTACACCACCAAAATCCACACATAGAAACACAAAAACCTTCATGGAGGCTCTCAATAATAATCTGCTCAAGCAACAGAGACCTCCAAAGCAGAAATGCAAGCAACCTCTCCCCAACACAACCCAAATGACACACAGCCTGCAGACTTAGCGTGCCACTCAACCACAGCCAATAAGGCAAAAAAACGTACTCAACACACTAGTCATAGGTGACTCTATAGTCAGGCACACTGATGTCCCGCTCACCAGGCTAAACAAGGAGAAGGTTACTGTCAGCTGCCTGTCGGGTGCCAGGATCTGCCACATAACCCACGCACTCAGGTCACTCCATAACAAGTACAAATATGACTCTGTCATTGTCCATGTTGGTTTGAATGACCCGAGATATACCTCCCTGGACTACATGAAAAGAGACATGGAAGAGCTCTCTGATCTTGTAGCCCAGGCAGGTATGGCCCTAGCCCTGAGTAGCATTCTGCCATCACCCAGAGTGATACCACAGTACAAGGACAAAATGATTAACTTCAACAATTGGCTAAGCTTCTGGTGTCATTCTAAAGGGATCCAGTATCTGTCTGCCTGGGGTGACATGGTCGACAGACCATGATGCTTTGGCAGAGATGGCCTGCACCTGTCACCCCTGGGATTCCGGATACTGGCTAAGGTTCTTGCCGCCCCTATAGTACCTTTTTTAGGCAAGGTTCAAATGAGAAATTCACTACCGTAACAGGAACAGGCAAGCAAAAACTGAGGGTGATGCTACTCAATGCTAGAAGTCTAAATCTCAAAATGCACTCACTTGAGGCACTCCTTAAAATGGAAAACATTGATATCTGTGCAGTGACTGAGACCTGGTTCAAGGCTCCAGAGAGCACCCCTGGACTACCAGGTTATAACTCATACCACACTTTTCGGCCCTGTAACCTGGACCAGAATACCAAAGACGGAGGTGTGTCCATATTCATTAAGGATATCCACACCTCCAGGCTAGTTGCTTAGCATAATGCATCTGAGGTTATCCAAGTGCAACTAACTCTGGGCAAAACTGCAATCCAAATTGTAGCTTGCTACAGATCCCCCACCATGCCCCAGGATTCCCACTTCTCTTTTCTTGATGTACTGGAAAATATTAGGGTTCAACCATACACCCTAATAATGTACTCATGTACCAACTCCTTCACTCAACGCTTTCTGGAATTCATAAACTCCAATGCCCTGGATCAACTTATCCACACCCCCACCAGGGGCAACAATATCCTAGATCTAGTCATTACCGACATGAGTGACTGGTGTCAACGCCTCATTGGTCCGATCCGACCATAAGCTAATCACCCTAGATATCCACATCCTGCCCCCAACTCCCATTAAGGAAACCATGACAAAAAATTCTCGAAAGCCAACTTCATGCTTCTTAAGACAGAAGTGGTGAACTTCATGACACCCATGCGGATGGACAGTACAGTTACGACTACTAAATCCTACACATTTGCACTTTATAAGCACTTACACGAGTGCATGGATTGTGCTATCCCAAACAAAACCAAGATGCTATCTTCCAAAAAAAAAAAACCCAGTCTGGTGGTCCCCTGCCATAAATGAACTGTATAGCAGAAGGAAGAAACTGTTGCAAAAGAGAGTAAAATCCCATGAGTGGAGGAGCTCCCTGGTCAGCCTCAGTAAGAAGCTGCGATCCCTGACAAAATTGCCACTGATTCTAAAGACAACCACAAAGCATTCTATAGCTATGTCAAGAATCTCAATGGCAACACTCAGATCTGCTCTGAGTTACAGCACAATGACACTAAATATACAGAACCAACTGATATTGCCAACATCCTGGCAGATAGGTTCACTGCTAACCTTACCCTCCTCTCACCCCCTAAAGGACCCATCTCTATACCAGAAGAATGCAAAGTTCCTGTAATCACGGCTGCACAGGTAAAAATCACACTCTCCAAAGCCAAGAACACAGCATCCATGGGACCAGACAACAACCCAGGCTGCATTCTAAACAAACTACAGAACGAACTGGCACACCACCTAAGTACCATGTTCAACCATAGCCTCACCTCAGGCTTTGTGCCCGCTGAATGGTGCACAGCGACGGTTATCCCACTCCATAAGGATGGAGCCACCATGGACCCTGGGAACTACTACCCCATTAACCTGATGAGCCTGGTCTGCAAGGCCATGGAACGTATCATCATGGAACTTATAAACAAAGACATTGGTAATCTCCAAACTCTGGACCCCACCCAGTTCAGGTTTGTAAAAGGCAGATCATGTCTCCTAAACCTGATAGACTTCTTTGAAGCAGTCACCAAAGCTGTAGACGAGGGTAGGGTGGTTCACACAACCTATCTAGATCTTTCCAAGGCTTTCAACACCATCCCCCACTCTGGAATTATAGATAAACTCACTAAACTAGGTATAAATCCCTATGTCACAAGATGGGTTGCCAACTGGCTCACTGACAGAACCCACACTGTGAAAGTAGCAGACTCCAAATCCGACTTCAGAGCAGTGACAAGTGGAGTACCACAGGGTTCAGTAATGGGTCCTCTTGTGTTTGGTATCTACTTCTCTGAAGTACAGGCTAATACAGAAGGTCTTTGGCTAACAAAGTTCGCAGATGGCTGCAAACTAGGAGCCGTAATCAAAACTCCTAATGATGTGGACATCCTACAAAAAGGCCTCACTGAGACAGATGCCTGGTGTCAAAGCCATGGCCTCAAGCACAATGCCAAAAAGTGCATTGTCATCCCCTTTGGTAAAAACTCTGTACCCATGAACTACAACATAGGCGGTAGTATACTTAACACTGAAAGTGTGATAAGAGACCTTGGGAGACAGGTGGACAGTAGTCTCTCCTTTTATAATCACATCACCGCAGTAGTCAGGAAATCCTTCTACGTGGCACACCTCATCACAAAAGGTTTCTCATCCAGAAAAAAAGAGGTCATTGTTTCCCTCTACTCATCACTCATTTGACCCATTATAGAGTACAACTCCCCTTTTGGTATGTACCTCACAAGACATCTACAACAACTGGAAAGGTCGCAGAAATAGCTCACAAAGAGGATTACCGGCCTCAAACAGATGCCCTACGCAGACCATCTCAAAAAACTCCAGCTTTACTCCGTCGTATATTGCCTACTCAGAGGTGATCTCTGCCTAACATACAAAGCTATGTCAAACCCAGAGCTGTTGGACATGCTCCACTTAAAGAAATCTGAATCCCTCCAAGCTACATGCTCTAGGGACCTAAACCTTGTCACCACAATAAACAGAACATGCCGGAGGGATAGATTCCTGTCCCAGAGACTTCCCATACTCTGGAATAAACTACCTATCTATATCAAATAAAGCTCCTCATTAGCACTCTTCAAGAAAAATCTTGATGATTGGATGGGAAATAGGAAATTCACCCCGGGGATCACTTCTGTGGCTCTGCTCGACAGTGGCACAGGAAAATAATTTTCTTGGGTGGCAAAAGCCAAGGTACCTTTTTGGCTGGGCTTGTATAGGCCCTAGGGCCGACAGCCTAGTACCTACCTATGAACCTATGAAAACAGAGAATTATGGTATACTAATATTATGAGGAAATATTATATGGTATGTCACTGAAAGAAACTAAAGCAAGATATAAAAATGCTATAAAGAATATCTATAAATAGAAGGAAACCGTTTGAATTTTTTTTATGAATCGGGATTTCCTGTGGAGAACTTTGTTGGATAAGTTACTAGTTAGAAGTTATGTGAAGTATAAGGTACTACAAGAAATAAAATGTAAAAGGTGTAATGAGGAAGAAACAGCAGAACATTGTGTTTTAGAATAAAAAATGTAACAGATTTGGAAATTTTTTTAAAA